>NC_055702.1:28587398-28699898 GCF_017639745.1 Melanotaenia boesemani
TTGCATTGAAGTGTATGTGGACCTTAGAATATCGCGATTTTCGCAGGGCTTGACATGTGTGCCAAGTTTCACAACTTTTCATGGGTGTTTAGGGGGTCAAATTTGGCCTCGAAGCGCTTAGGAGGAGTATAATAAACATTTCAACAACAATAGGGTCCTTCCATACTTCGTATGGCTCGGACCCTAATAATGCTCCTCTATGGCTGGAATAAAGCCAAGAAGACGTTTCTGATGCACGGTGGCGCCACAAAGCAGCTGAGCTGGAGTTGGTTTAGTGAGGATAGCAGGTAAATAGTAGCAGGAATAACTGGAAATGAGGAAAAAGTGGAAACATGGAAATAGTTTCTGTTGTGTGTTTGTTTCAATAACAATATTTTTTCTCCTGAAAGCCAAGACTTGAGAGAACGATGAGATGAGAAAAGGTTTGGTCACTGTTTATCTGTGTGTTATTTCTACAAAGTTCTGTTAGTAATAAATTCTGCTTTCTTCTTCTGGTCGACCTTTATGCTGCTAAATCTATTCATACATTCATTTTACATCATTTTAATAGATAATGAGAAAACAAAAACAGTAAAACTGGTTTGGAGTTTTAAGGGTTAAAGTTTAAGTAAAGAGGTGCTGATGTTTCATCAGAGAAAACCTTCATGAGTTAACATCAAGTTTTCATAATGAAATAAATAAATGAACCATGTGAACTGCATATAAAGAGGTCTGCAGTGGAACATGATGCGTGTGCCAGGGGTCGACCTTTGACCTCACCGCCTCAGTACTCGCCTCCAGCTGCTTCGTTTCCCTCCTTCTGCACCAGAACCAGACCACAGAGCTGTCTGTACATTCCTGTGAAGACTCCAGTTCAAAGTTTACCGTGTGTGTGACTATCAACAGGTAATCAGGTGTAATAATGGAGGAGTGGGCTCCCTGCATGCCTTGCACGGTGTGTGTGTGTGTTTTCTCTGTACATGACTGCCATGTTCATGTGTGTCAGGACGTCCTGGAGTTTTCTGGCAGTTTGTTGTTTGCATGCTGTGTGTTTCATTCGTCACATGTTGCTGTTACACACACCTGGTGTGTGTGTGTGTTTAGGAGGACATGCCGTTGACGAGGCTCCTCAGCTGTTTAACCACAGTCTCTATCAACTTCTGTTTGTCTCTGTCGTTCTTCCTGAACTGAGAGAAGATGTTGTTCTTCTTACTGGTGTCCTTCATCCTGGACAGAGAGACAAGAGGAGTCAGACGAACGCCTTGATGTGAGCGGCTTCAGGTCATTGCTAACTGGTAATGTCTACAACCCCAGTTCCAACTACGTCAGGTCTCTGTGTAAATGTAAAGAAAAACAGAATTCACTGATTCCCATTTATCTGTTCACAGATTCTGGTTTTGTTTAAAGTTTACACAGAGAGCTGACTTAGTTGGAACAGAGGTAGCATAAAAAGAATGGCATCCCTTTCTAAGACTGTAGGATTGGTTCTGTCCTGTGCCAACTCGTCTCTTTATACCTCTGCAAAAACACGCTGACCATCAGTGTGGATATATTTACGAGGAAAACAACAAGTGAAGCACATGAACTGTGAGCTGGAAGAGTGTGGGCCGAGATGATGAAACTAAAAAAGCATGTTTACAGCATGATGCTGCTGCACATTAGACTGGTAAAAGAGATGAGTAGAGGACCTACCCTCTGTAGACTCTGAGCAGCAGCAGAAAAACAGAAGAGACATTTTAGAAGAAGAGGAAAGTCACAGACAGCAAAAAAACAACCCAACAACATGTTTACAGCCTGTCCTGGGACGTCATGAAAAGCATTTACCGAGGCAGTGACAGCCCATTGAGACGACGGGGTTTTCGCCCAACCAATGGTGAGTGGGCTCACACAGCACCTGGTTGACCTGGGCTTCACCGTAAACCATGCTGTCCCAGTGCAGAATGCTGTTTTCCTGGGCTTGGCTTTAGATTTGGTGACATACACGCCCGCCTGTCGGCGGAAAGGGTTAGCACCTTTGGAGCTTGTCTCATCCGTTTCCGTGTGCAGTAAACCCTCCCTTTCAGGTACTGTCTCTGGCTACTGGGGCTAATAGCGTCTGCTATTCTAGTGATCTGACTCGGCCGCCTCCACATGACAGATTTTCAGTGGTGGGTGTCTTCTCTCAGACTGGAGCCCGTGCGTCATGGCGCATGGAGGATGAGTGTAATGGTGGAGTGCGTCTCGGCACTCCGCTGCTGGCGGTGTCCAGCTTTCCTACTGCTGGGGCTGCCTACGGGCACCGTCCTGTCACGGAAAGTGGTCCCAACCGATGCCAGCCTGTGGGGCCAGGGCCTCCAGATATCTCACATCAATTACCTGTAGCGATGTCTTTCTCACTAAAACGTTTTCTCCCGTTTCTTGGTGGACATCACGTCCAGGTGAGAACCGACAACATAGCAAAGGTGGCTAACATCAACCGTCGAGGGGGGCAGTGCTCCTGTCGGTGACGCATGTCTCAAGCTCTCTGAACCAGGGGGCGGATCTGCTGTCCTGGGGCATGTCGATGCTTGGCAACTGGACTTCACACCCAGTTATTGTGGAGCAGGTGTGGTCACGCTTTGGCCGAGCCTCGGTGGATCTGTTCGTGTCGAAAGAGAATGCACAGTGTGGTTTTCGATGCGTGACCCAAGTGCGCCGCTAGTCGTGTATGTGTTGTTGTGTATGCATCTCCTGTATGTTTCCACCCCAGCTCTTGTGGCTGCCACTCGATCCAGAGTGAGGGAACAGAGACACGCACTGATCGCTCCACACTGGCCAGCAATGCATTGGCTGGCAGAGATATATCATCTTCTGTGTAGACAGCCGTGGCAGCTCCCACTCTGTAGGAACATGCTGTCATAGGCAGGGGAACAGTGTTTCATCCGCATCCGGAACGCCTGGCACGATGGGCCTGGCCCAGAAGTTTAACTTGAAGACAGCGGGGCTTCCTCAGACCATTCAGAGTGCGAGAGCATCCTCCACCACGTCTCTTTATGACTGCAGGTGGAGGGGTTTTGAGGATTGTCATTCCTTCAGGAGCTGATTGACAAACGCAGGGCTTTCTCCACCATTAAGGCAGATTTATGGTCGCGTAGGCTCGGCGTAGCTCCGCAGAGGCTCAGCGCACCTCCTCAAGACCTTACGTGCACCCCTGCTACGCAGACGGTTATGTGGAGGTACTCCCTTGTGATTGGTCAGTTTGGGATCACGTGTTGCTCCTTGCTGAATTTGTGTGGTAATCACCATTTTTAAAAATAACTAGTGAATCATGTTGATGAGAGGCTGATCGAATTATTTCTTCCACAAGCTAATAAAGACAATGAACCGTACTGGACGCCATTGTTGTTTTAAAAAGGAAAATACCTACCGAACGGAAGTTAACCGTCCAAAGAACTCCGACCTGGTAAGTTTACCGGCCGATACCACCCCTGCTGCCACCTTCAGGTTAGGAGGAGAAACTGCAACACGATACCAAAACAACATGCACCCCGTACGCCGAGTGAGAGAACAAACTCACCAGCGTCAGCTACGCCGTAGCCGACCGCACGCAGACGCCGCACGAGCATAAAGCCAGCTATAAAGTGTACCTGGCTGCTACTTCTGCACGCCATGTCGCTTTTGGATGGTCAGCATCCATTGGTCTGTTATTTTATGACAGGGGTTGCAGGCTTCTCCCTTTGTCCAGACCCCTGGTGCCTCCATGGGATTTAGTTGGAGGGTCTTCCCGGGACCTCCTTTTGAAGTGCTAGATGTCACTGACCTCAAACACTTGTCTATCAGTATGCTGTTGACTTTAGCTTCTACAAAGCGTGTTCATCTTTCGTACACCCAGTTTGCCCGATGGGATGTGAGAGATTCACTGAAGCCTAATCTGTTTTTTTTTGCCCAAGGTGTTGCTCGCCCATAGTTCTTGTGGCCACCACCTTTCTCTTCACCTGAAGAGCAGCGCCTCATATGCTGTGTCTAGTCTGCTCTTATGTGGAAAGGATAAAGGGGCTCCGGAAGGGCGGCCAACTCTTTGTGTCCTGGGCCAAGCCCATGTTCTCATGCTCTCATAGCAGCATGAGTGAGATGTCTCACCAGCAGTGTTGGGCATGTTACTTTAAAAAAGTAATTAATTATAATTACTAGATGCTTCTTGCAAAAAGTAAACACGTTAGTAACAGAATTACAGCATAATAAAAGTAATTAATTACTTGGAAAAGTAAGTACTCCGTTACTTTATAAAAAAAATTTCAAATATGTTCCCTTGAACAGAATTTCAAATGAATCTGCATGTTCATTTATTCATAATAAAACCGAATATTAGATCTGACTAATGATTGAAATGGAAACCTAGTGGCATAAATTACTAAAAGAAAAATCATGGACACTAATCTCAGGATGCTGGAGGACGTCTCCATCTCCTCTTCAAGAGGAGCCTCACCTGATTCTACCTGCTTCCAGCCACCATCAGAAAACCTTGTTTCTGGTCATGATGAACATTTCTCACAACGTTCTCGTCTTTTATCCCTGAGGGAAAACTGATGTCTGTGGTTCCAAATTAGGACTCTCGCCGTTGCTGCTTCCTGCTTGTTTGTGTGTGTGGCTGGGCACTGATTGGGTCCGCTCCTTTACTGTCAGCCGGGTGGTGACCCGGGGAGAAATGGGTCCGCTCCTTTACCGTCAGCCGGGTGGTGACCCGGGGAGAAATGGGTCCGCTCCTTTACCGTCAGCCGGGTGGTGACCCGGGGAGAAATGGGTCCGCTCCTTTACCGTCAGCCGGGTGGTGATCCGGGGAGAAATGGGTCCGCTCCTTTACCGTCAGCCGGGTGGTGACCCGGGGAGAAATGGGTCCGCTCCTTTACCGTCAGCCGGGTGGTGACCCGGGGAGAAATGGGTCCGCTCCTTTACCGTCAGCCGGGTGGTGATCCGGGGAGAAATGGGTCCGCTCCTTTACCGTCAGCCGGGTGGTGATCCGGGGAGAAATGGGTCCGCTCCTTTACCGTCAGCAGGGTGGTGACCCAGGGAGAAGTGATGATGAGTGGACAGGAAAGCATTTGCCGGTGGTAAGAGCCTTTACCATAACAAAAGAGGCACGCATCTTTCAGGGTGAAATTGGTCATTAAAATAATAAAGTTAATAATAAAGCCAGAATTTTGTACACATTTCTTTCAGGTCTGCAAAGTGCATCAGTTTCTATTGGGGGTCTCTTAATTAACAGAGGACATTTAGATGGACGGAAACAGAACTGGAGCAACTGGAAGAATCATAAAATCAGCAGAAGTTGTTTGAGGAATTATAACAATTAATGATAAACAATCTACTCAACAAATAAAGGCCAAACATCAAAATGATTTATTTTCTAAGTTTATCAAAAAACAGACTGATTTCTTTGTTTTGTGGTTAAAAGGAGCGTTCTCGCCAAACAAGCTGTTGGAGAAGGTCTGCTACAGTTAAATGGAGTGAAAACTCCACCATAAATGGAGCAGACCCACCGAGCTTGCACCCGGTCACAGCACCACACCGCAGCTCTTCTACTGAGTGTATTCTCCAGTTTCCGCCTCCCTCACCCGCAGCAGCACAATATACTTGTGTTCACCCAAAACAAAAACAAATGTGATCTTATAAAAGTAATGAGCTGTCAGTAACGTTTTATCCTCAGTACCTGATTACCTGTTACTGAAATAGTAAGGCAGTTAGTTACGCCGTTATTTTTAAAGCCGTTACTCCCATCACTGCTCCAGCGAGGTGAGGTGCTGATCTTGAATGGTGCTGAGTTGTAGCTACTTAAAGAAAGAGTGACGTGAGGATTACAATCACCAGCCGATCAGGACTGACGTAATGAGATAAGTGCTTCTGAGGAATACGCAGAGGGGCGTATCCCATAGTGAGACATCACATTCTTGCTACTCTGAGAACCAGGGCTACACAAGCAACCTAAAGTTCATGTTGGTCTCAGAGAAACAAGCAGAAACAAGACAAACAAGCATTTTAAAGTCAGAGGAACTCACTTCTCCAGCAGAGCCAGCGCTGTGGCCGGGTTCACTCTCAGGTATTTGGAGTTTGGTTGCCCATAATCTGCCAGGTAAGTGGACCAGTCCCACACCATGAAAAGATCCAGGAGCTACGAAATACAAAGATTTACAGCTTTCAGACAGGTTCACATGGAGGTGGGAAAGCTGAGTCTCAGCAGCCTCTGATGCACATTTATCGGTAAAAAAAAAAACTGGTGCTTGATGTGGTCAACATTACTCATGGCATTAGCTGCTGATAAAAGCTTCAGAACAAAAGATGATTCCCTCCAGGATTACTGGGAAGTAAAAGAATCCTGATTTTAGGGCTGGCCAGAGCAAACATTTAAATTAGGTGGCACAGGTCATAGCTTTGTACCCAGTTTCATGTGAGCTCCTCTGGGGATCAACACATGAAAAATGATAAAAACAAACCTCAGACACCTCATTACATTACCAGAGTTCAACCTACAGACTGGATCAGAACCACCCCCACCATCATCACCATCATACTGAAGACTCACTCGCTGATACAATCCTCCATCCTGAGCTGCACCAGGAAACACTGGAGAGGAAAACCTCCATCTGAACCAGAACCAGGGAGGAAAACCTCCATCTGAACCAGAACCAGGAAGGAAAACCTCCATCTGAACCAGAACCAGGGAGGAAAACCTCCATCTGAACTAGAACCAGGAAGGAAAACCTCCATCTGAACTAGAACCAGGAAGAAAAACCTCCATCTGAACTAGAACCAGGAAGGAAAACCTCCATCTGAACCAGAACCAGGGAGGAAAACCTCCATCTGAACTAGAACCAGGAAGGAAAACCTCCATCTGAACTAGAACCAGGAAGGAGAACCTCCATCTGAACCAGAAGCATAGAGGAAAACCTCCATCAGAACCAGAACCAGGAAGGAAAACCTCCATCTGAACCAGAACCAGGAAGGAAAACCTCCATCTGAACCAGAACCAGGGAGGAAAACCTCCATCTGAACTAGAACCAGGGAGGAAAACCTCCATCGGAACCAGAACCAGGGAGGAAAACCTCCATCTGAACCAGAACCAGGGAGGAAAACCTCCATCTGAACTAGAACCAGGAAGGAAAACCTCCATCTGAACCAGAACCAGGGAGGAAAACCTCCATCTGAACCAGAACCAGGAAGGAAAACCTCCATCTGAACCAGAACCAGGGAGGAAAACCTCCATCTGAACCAGAACCAGGAAGGAAAACCTCCATCTGAACTAGAACCAGGAAGGAAAACCTCCATCTGAACCAGAAGCATAGAGGAAAACCTCCATCAGAACCAGAACCAGGAAGGAAAACCTCCATCTGAACCAGAACCAGGAAGGAAAACCTCCATCTGAACCAGAACCAGGAAGGAAAACCTCCATCTGAACTAGAACCAGGGAGGAAAACCTCCATCTGAACCAGAACCAGGAAGGAAAACCTCCATCTGAACCAGAACCAGGGAGGAAAACCTCCATCTGAACCAGAACCAGGAAGGAAAACCTCCATCTGAACTAGAACCAGGAAGGAAAACCTCCATCTGAACTAGAACCAGGAAGGAAAACCTCCATCAGAACCCTTTAGCTGATTCACAGAGTTTTTCCAGCATTTCTATCCCGTCCAGGAGGTTTACAATCCAGCCACTAAATGTAGTTTATTCAGAGACTCTATCTGGTAAATCCACATGAAAAAAGTTGAGCTTCTACAGGCAGTTTTATATTAGAAAACTATATCTGCTGATCTGGACATTGATGCAGGTCAGATCATGTAAAGTGTGTCCACCCTGGTGTAACCTGGGTGGTGGAGATCCTCTGAGACACAGGGGAAAGCTCTTATCCTACAGAGGAGGAGGAGGGGTTCTCCTGCTACATGATGGGTTGAAGAAAGCATCAACAGGAACATTTAAAATGACCTCGGGTTAACCCGAGGAGAAGACCCCCCCCCCCTCCCACACACACAGTATGCTAATGTCAGAGGGTGAAACAGCTGGGTGTTTAGGTCATACTGAAAGAGCATGATAGAGCAGCTTAGTGATAATAGCTTATTCAGCTAAATGCAGCACTCAGAGGCTTAGCAACAACTCCATTATTCTCACCTGATGAGCCACCGGCAGGCAAGCAGAGGTGTTATCTAGCTCACATCTAACACGTCCTTACAGGAAAACTCCATTTTACAATGATATGGATGCTTTTTTTATCAGTTGTGATAACAACTTTAATGTAAACCAACAAGTAGAAGCTGAAGCCTTCAATCACAGTATAAAACAGTGTGTAACAGCTTTTAATCCCAGTATAAACCAGTCTGTAGCAGCTTTTAATCCCAGTATAAACCAGTCTGTAGCAGCTTTTAATTCCAGTATAAACCAGTCTGTAACAGCTTTTAATCCCAGTATAAACCAGTCTGTAACAGCTTTTAATCCCAGTATAAACCAGTCTGTAGCAGCTTTTAATCCCAGTGTAAACCAGTCTGTAACAGCTTTTAATCCCAGTATAAACCAGTCTGTAACAGCTTTTAATCCAGGTATAAAGCAGTCTGTAACAGCTTTTAATCCCAGTATAAACCAGTCTGTAACAGCTTTTAATCCCAGTATAAACCAGTCTGTAGCAGCTTTTAATCCCAGTATAAACCAGTCTGTAACAGCTTTTAATCCCAGTATAAACCAGTGTGTAACAGCTTTTAATCCCAGTATAAACCAGTGTGTAACAGCTTTTAATCCCAGTATAAACCAGTGTGTAGCAGCTTTTAATCCCAGTATAAACCAGTCTGTAACAGCTTTTAATCCCAGTATAAACCAGTCTGTAGCAGCTTTTAATCCCTGTATAAACCAGTCTGTAACAGCTTTTAATCCCAGTATAAACCAGTCTGTAGCAGCTTTTAATCCCAGTATAAACCAGTCTGTAGCAGCTTTTAATCCCAGTATAAACCAGTCTGTAACAGCTTTTAATCCCAGTATAAAGCAGTCTGTAGCAGCTTTTAATCCCAGTATAAACCAGTCTGTAGCAGCTTTTAATCCCAGTATAAACCAGTCTGTAGCAGCTTTTAATCCCAGTATAAACCAGTCTGTAGCAGCTTTTAATCCCAGTATAAACCAGTCTGTAACAGCTTTTAATCCCAGTATAAACCAGTGTGTAGCAGCTTTTAATCCCAGTATAAACCAGTCTGTAGCAGCATTTAATCCCAGTATAAACCAGTCTGTACCAGTTTTTAATCCCAGTATAAACCAGTCTGTAGCAGCTTTTAATCCCAGTATAAACCAGTCTGTAACAGTTTTTAATCCCAGTATAAACCAGTCTGTAGCAGCTTTTAATCCCAGTATAAACCAGTCTGTAGCAGCTTTTAATCCCAGTATAAACCAGTCTGTAGCAGCTTTTAATCCCAGTATAAACCAGTGTGTAGCAGCTTTTAATCCCAGTATAAACCAGTGTGTAGCAGCTTTTAATCCCAGTATAAACCAGTGTGTAGCAGCTGTCAGATTAGGAGGTAAAATGATGTAAAATGAATGTATGAATAGATGTAGCAGCATAAAGGTCGACCAGAAGAAGAAAGATGAGTCGGACTACAGCCAAATGCTGAACCTTTAAGAGGTTTGTGGTTTCTAACTTACATGCAGACCGAGGAAGACGTTCAAGCTTCAGGACAGAAACAGAAAATGTCCAACAAAGAAACAGAAAGCAAACGGATAGAAACAAGAATTTGTGACGTTTGTGAGTGAACTTGTAGGAAAGGAAACATAAACCATCACTAAGACAGACAGGAGAGAACCAGCTTCCAGATTCATTCTATGGTCCTAGCCATCAGGATTTTTCAGTTTCTGTAGGTATAGTTCACCTTTCATCTAAAAACTATAAAATGAATGATGGAGTTCCACAAGTCTCGGTTGTAGGTCCTACCAGTTTTAATCTTTTTCAGGAGACGTGGCATCAGCTATCCTGTTATGCCGATGACACACAGCCTTACACTGCTGAATCTCCTGATGACCAATGACCAAGTGGTGTCCTTCTCAACTAGGTTTTAGACGTTAACAACACAAAGGTTTGAGTTTGGCAGTAAATTCAGACCCAAGTACATCCTCTAAAGCACAGAAGGTATATTACAAGTCCGTTTTAGAAAGAACACAACAAACACTAATACAGAGATCATTAAAATTCCAGCTGAATGTTAATTGTTGTCACCAGAGCACATTTTTATGAATAAAGTAATGAAGGATGACCTCTGAGTAACCTCAGCGCCGTCTCCGTAGGCTGGGATTAACATGTCAAACATCGCAGCTCAGACCCGTATACAGACCTGAGGTCTGCTCAGAAACACACGCAAACCAGGCAGCAGGTACCTCAAGCACGATTAGCTTTTTTCTCTCACCACTACAGCAGCTTGGTTGCTTAGACCCAGTTTGCACAGAATAACAAACCTGAAGCAACACAAGTGAAGTCCTTATTAGGACGACTTTACATGCAGCCGCTGACCTCCAAGGATGCAGAAGCATCCATAAACAGAGACTGGATTTCCTCCTGAATCACATTTATGACCGGGGAAACTGATGTGTAAAGCTGTAACACAAAAAGAATCTGCAGAATCTGACCTTCATATGAGCCAAACTCTCCATTTCATCTTCAATCGGGAATAAAAGTTGTTAGATTAATGTGTTGTTAGACTTTGAGTGAACTGGTGGTTGGTTTGTCTGCATGGCTGCGTCTCCAACCACAGAATACATCCCTCAGCACAGTGCTGTGACCCGGACATGTGCACAGCCAAGCCTCTGCCTCAGGCTCAGATTAAACTTTACATACCACCGCTGGTAACGAGTCAGGAGGCGGGGGGGTAGCCAAAGTTAAAAAGGCCAGTAAAGCTCAGTGTTACTGGGAGGTGGCCCAGTGAGGAGTGAAGTAAAATGGAAATGGAGGAAACTTTCATGTAAACTGATGCTGGTGGTGCAGGTAGAGGATACAGCGGTTCCTGGTTTTCCTTCTTTAGTCATTTATTTTTGCTGTTTTAATAAAACTCTTATTTTAACAGTTTTAATTGCATCTTTTCTTAATTTGAAATCAAAGTATTTTCAGGAAAAATCTTTGTTTTATTTTTGTTTGTTTTTTTTTGTCCCGTTCAGCATGGTGGCAGCAGAATGATGGTCAGGCTGATGTTGTGCCGAACAAATTTGCTTTGCCAAAAGGAGCTTGGCAATGCAGCTACACCAGCTACAGCAGCTCCACCAGCTTAGAAAAATATCAAGGAAATTCATCTGACTGTTCAGTCGGAGATTTACCTGTCGTAAGTCGATGAAAGCCAGCTGGAGGGTGTCTCCTTGGAAACCAGGGACTGGCTCGGAGCTGGCGAACACTGAGAAAACAAAAACAGCATAAAACAATGTTAAAGTCACAAACTCACACAGCTTGTAGCCAAACACAAGGCTTACCATTCAAGCTGGCTATCCAGCCCTTAGCCATGCTGTTATAGTCTTAGGCTGCATGCCCACAAGGATAGTCTGCTAGACTCGGTCCGATTGGGGGGGTGGAGACTGTATTCATGCTGCACTACTCAAACAAATCAGATCCTTTAGATAACGTCTTCTACTCTCCGCCAGAGGAGATCTATAACCTATTGGTGAACCATGGAGCTGAACCAGGTCCTAGTGGTCTTGGGTTGATCAGGTTTCTCTCAGAATTTTTACAGAGTTCTTCCACATCTGAACAACCAGACATTTCTCCCGCTAAAGTCCTACACACATGTGTGTTTTGGATGAGTTTACCCATAATGCCCTGTGCTGTACCCCCCCCCCCCCCCGCCCTGTATATAGTCCACCTGAAACAGACCAAGAGCTACGTTTGTAGGTTCTGATGATTTTTTTTACTCCTTGGTTTGGGTTCTGATGAAGGCTTCTTTAGCTAGATCATTATTTTATTAACCGCTTTATTTAAACGCGTCTTATACACTGGACTAATGTGGATTTTTGAAAGTGGATCACAATGAATTGGCTTGGATTAATCAAGCCTGTAAACTTAAAAATACAGCTGCACTGAATTGAAATGCCTCAGATCAGCTTCTTACTGCTCCAGAATAAAAAGCTGAGTTGATTAGTTCTGCTTCCTTAGGCCGTCAACCCGAGGAAGGCGGCTGGACCCGAAGGTGAGCTGGGTGCAGTCTTCAACAGGATCTTCAACGAGTCCCTGTCCCAGTCCCTCCCTACCTAAAATCCTCCACCATGGTCCCACTCCATAAAAAAACCTCACATCACTGACTACCGTCCAGTCACACTCATCCCAGTTGTGATCAGTGCTTTGAAAAACTGGTACAGGGTCATATCACATCATTTCTTCCATGACCTTTGACCTACCCCAGTTTGCTTACAGAGTGAACAGATCCATGGAAGATGCTGTTGCAACAGCCCTTCATGCTGCACTGTCCCATCTGGAGCAGCAGTGAAACTATGTGGGGTTGCTTTTAGTGGACTACAGCGCTGCGTTTAACACCATCCTTCCCCACAGACTGGTGGACAAACTGGCTGAGCTGGGTCAGCCAGTTACCTCCCAGTCCTCCCAGTCCATGGCTCACCGAGGTTCTAAGGAATAACAGAGCCGGACTCAGGGCTGCAGAAAGAAAGTGCCGCAAATCAGAGGAGCACACTGGCTTGTCTGAGTACCAGCAAAAACTTGAAACTTACACATCCAGCCTAAAGGCGGCCAAGATAGCCTTTTATCATAACAAGATCCGCAATGCTCCCAACACACGACATGTTCATGGTGTTAAACTCTCTTCTGTCTCCACCACCTGCTCAGCCTCCCACTGTGCTGACAGCAGAAATGTTTGCTTCCTACTTCACTGAAAAGGTCGCTACCATCAGTAACCAATTCACTGACCCTGACCAACTCAACCTTACCAAACCAGCTACTGGTGCCTCACTCTGCTCCTTCTGTTCTCTAAATGAGGACCAAGTCTCTAAACTTCTAGTCAACTCAAAACCCACAACCTGTCCTCTTGATCCTGTTCCCTCTGACATCCTGCAGAGCATTTTACCTACAGTCAAATCTGCAGTAACCCATATTATCACCTCCTCTCTTAAATCCGGTGTCTTTCCTTCTGCCTTCAAGCAAGCTCGGGTTACCTGCTGCTGAAGAAACCCACACTCAACCCAGCCCAGGTTGGAAACTACCGGCCGGTCTCACTGCTTCCATTCATGTCTAAACTACTAGAGCATGCCGTCTTCAGTCAGGTCTCACAGTTCCTCCAAGACAACAATCTGTTTGATCCATATCAGTCTGACTATAGGCAAGGTCGCTCTACTGAAACTGTTCTTCTGTCAGTTACTGATTCCCTACGGGTTGTCAGATCCGCTGGTCAATCCTCAGTCCTTATACTGCTGGACCTGTCTGCTGCCTTTGACACGGTCAACCATCATATACTGTTCTCCCCACTCTCGGAGCTTGGCATCTCAGGATCTGTCCTCTCGTGGTTTACGTCCTACCTCACAGGGAGATCCTTCAAAGTATCTTGGTGAGGGGGCGTGTCCAGATCACAAGGGCTGACAACAGGGGTGCCTCAGGGCTCGGTGCTTGGCCCTCTTCTCTTTTCACTATACACCTCCTCACTCGGTGCATCATTAGCTCTCATGGTTTTTCCTACCACTGCTATGCAGATGACACTCAGCTTTTCCTTTCTTTCCCACCTGACGACTCAACCGTCTCAGTGTGAATATCAGCATGTTGCTGATATCTCCGCATGGATGAAGGATCGCCACCTTCAGCTAAATCTGTCCAAGACTGAGCTTATTGTCTTTCCAGCCAATCCTTCCTTACCGCCACAGATAAGCGTGCAGCTTGACTCTATCACGCTTGTGCCTACGTCTTCTACCATGAATCTTGGTGTCATGGTAGACAACCAGCTGACCTTTAAGGACCATGTTGCCTCGGTTTCCCGGTCTTGCCGATTTGCTCTCTACAACATCAGGCGGATCAGACCCTACCTGACTGAACACACGACCCAGCTCCTGGTCCAGGCTCTGGTCATTTCACGCATTGACTACTGCAACTCCTTACTGGCTGGCCTGCCTGCATGCTCAGTTAAACCTCTGCAGATGATCCAGAACGCAGCAGCACGTCTGGTCTTCAGCCAGCCCAAAAGAGCTCATGTCACTCCGCTGCTAATCGCTCTCCACTGGCTTCCAGTTGCAGCGCATCAGATTCAAAGCTCTGCTTCTGGCTTACAAAACAATAACCCAAACAGCTCCGGTCTACCTTCACTCCTTAATCCAGAGCTACACTCCCTCTCCACAGTTACGTTCTGCCAGTGAAAGACGCCTAGTGCTCCCACCACAAGGTGGCACCACATCAGTAGCTAGACTCTTCTCCTCTGTTGTTCCCTGGTGGTGGAACCATCTACCAAACTCTGTCCGATCCGCAGAGTCCTTATCCACTTTTAAAAGCAAGCTAAAGACTCAGTTGTTTAAGGAGCATTTCTACACTTAGCTTAACTCTTCTACTCAGAATGAGTTAGAAAGATTTGTCCAGCTCTTTGGCTCAACCAAGTACTGAAGAAGCTGCTGCACTTATGCCCAAGATGATGTTGTTTGATGAAATCGTGATGTCTGTATTTAAACAAAATGACTTACAAAAACTACAAAAGCACTACATGACAGCACCTGGTCCAACTGGACTCCAGCAGAGTGACTACCACTTCATGATGTAAGTCGCTTTGGATAAAAGCGTCTGCTAAATAACTGTAGAATAGAATAGAATAGAATAGAATAGGCCTGCTACATGGTCTCTGCTTTTTATGTTGCTTTTATTTGTACGTTTTATACTAACTTTATACAAAAAGTATCTGACCGGATGGCAATTTTGAATTATTTGAAATTGAATAATTTGAATTATTACAATAAAAATATTCTATTCTATTTTTATTCTATTTTAGTTTCTTTTAAAGTTCATTGCAGCTTTATTGAAACTGTTATAAATAAATCATTTTAAAAAGCCAACAAGATGTAGATACTGGACTCTGTACCAGTCTTATTTACTGACATGCATGCATGATAATATTTGCCATCTAATGACATTTCCTGTAGTTGATAAATCATGCAGGTTAAATCATGGGTATTATACTATTAATTCTTTATTGAATATTACATCACTACTTTACATTAGATAATTTACAGTAAAATTTTATAATATAAAAAAACAAAAATATACAGTATATCATATAATTAAGTTCACATACAGATGTCTATTTAGAAGCAAATTTAGCTCCTGCTCTGCTGTTTAGAAGTGTTTCTCCCACCATGCCCCATGGGGGACACCCCTGGTGGGCGAGAGGACAGCGAGCCCCAAATCCAAGTGTATATATACCCTTTTTAAATGTGGTAGTTATGTGTTAAATGAGTGGAAAAGAATGGAATAAATTCTACTCACATTCACACTGGATGACGTCCAGGTTGAACTGCTGAATGGCCCCCATACTGATCTGTTTGAGCTCCGTGTCCAGCAGCATCTGCATCAGCGATGTGGACAGATGTTTACAGGCTGACATACAAGCTGTCTGGGCCACTTTCCCCTGGAAAGACAGGAGGAGGAAGGAGGAGAAGAGTTAAGACAGGAAGGATGTCAGGAGGGAAAGGTTTGAAGATAACAGAAAATAAAGGCGAGAAGGGAAAGAGAGAGCTCAGAGAGGATGAGAGTGATGAAGAGCAAAAGAAGAAAACAAGACGTGCAAAGATTAAAAAAAGCTTGAAGTGAGAAGATTTGAGTGATAAGAGAAATAGTAGATAAAAAGATAGAGAAAATAATGCAATGACATCTTTTTTTCTTTCACCTAAATGTGTGGTTATAGAGCAAAAAGAAGGACGGACAGATAAACATGTGAGATAGATGTCACAGCAGTCAGAAACAGCTCAAACCGAACCGGGTGTCAGGAACCTCTGGGTTGGGATGCTGGTGGTTTTATAGAAATCCACTGAAAGCAGCAGCGGCTGGTAGTATGGACATATACGAGTAAAACATCCATTTTCTAGTTTCTAGACTTGAACTGATCATTTTCTTTGTTTATGTGTGCAGACTGATGTGTAGCCGGTCGGCATGGTACACTTGCACTGTTCCAGAACGTTCCGAAATCCTCCATCGGATCCAAAATGCTACAGAAAGGTACTGATGAGAACTCCTGTTAAATCCAGGACAGAATCTAAAATTCTCCTCCTCATATATAAAGCTCTTCGAGACCAAGATCCGCTGGATCTTAAAGATCTGAGTTCCAGATTTTCCCATCAGAACTTCACTCTGAGACTGCAGGATCTTCTTATTTCTTAGCAGAAATCCCTGGACGAGAGTTCTGCTGCTGGTTCATCCTCTTTCCTGTCCTCTCCACCCCCAACCGGTCCAGGAAGATTCCTGGTCCTGATGGAGGTTTTCCTTCCTGGTTCTGGTCCTCATGGAGGTTTTTTTTCCTGGTCCTGGTCCTGATGGAGGTTTTCCTTCCTTGTTCTTGTCCTGATGGAGGTTTTTCTTTTCCTGGTCCTGGTTCTGATGGAGGTTTTCCTTCCTGGTTCTGGTCCTGATGGAGGTTTTTCTTTTCCTGGTTCTGGTCCTGATAGGGGTTTTTCTTCCTGGTTCTTGTCCTGATGGAGGTTTTTCTTCCTGGTTCTGGTCCTAATGGAGGTTTTTTTTCCTGGTCCTGATGGAGGTTTTCCTTCCTGGTTCTGGTCCTGATGGAGGTTTTTCTTTTCCTGGTCCTGGTTCTGATGGAGGTTTTCCTTCCTGGTTCTGGTCCTGATGGAGGTTTTTCTTCCTGGTCCTGGTTCTGATGGAGGTTTTATTTCCTGGTTCTGGTCCTGATGGAGGTCTTTCTTTTCCTGGTTCTTGTCCTTATGGAGGTTTTTTTTCCTGGTTCTGGTCCTGATGGAGGTTTTTCTTCCTGGTTCTTGTCCTGATGGAGGTTTTTCTTCCTGGTTCTGGTCCTAATGAAGGTTTTTTTCCTGGTCCTGATGGAGGTTTTTTTTTTCCTGGTCCTGGTTCTGATGGAGGTTTTCCTTCCTGGTCCTGATGGAGGTTTTTCTTTTCCTGGTTCTTGTCTTGATGGAGGTTTTTCTTCCTGGTTCTGGTCCTGATGGAGGTTTTTCTTTTCCTGTTTCTTGTCCTGATGGAGGTTTTTCTTCCTGGTTCTGGTCCTAATGGAGGTTTTTTTTTCCTGGTTCTGGTCCTAATGGAGGTTTTTCTTCCTGGTTCTTGTCCTGATGGAGGTTTTTCTTCCTGGTTCTGGTCCTAATGGAGGTTTTTTTTTTTCCTGGTCCTGATTGAGGTTTTCCTTCCTTGTTCTTGTCCTGATGGAGGTTTTTCTTTTCCTGGTCCTGGTTCTGATGGAGGTTTTCCTTCCTGGTTCTGGTCCTGATGGAGGTTTTTCTTTTCCTGGTTCTGGTCCTGATAGGGGTTTTTCTTCCTGGTTCTTGTCCTGATGGAGGTTTTTCTTCCTGGTTCTGGTCCTAATGGAGGTTTTTTTTCCTGGTCCTGGTCCTGATGGAGGTTTTCCTTCCTGGTTCTGGTCCTGATGGAGGTTTTTCTTTTCCTGGTCCTGGTTCTGATGGAGGTTTTCCTTCCTGGTTCTGGTCCTGATGGAGGTTTTTTTTCCTGGTTCTGGTCCTGATGGAGGTTTTTTTTCCTGGTTCTGGTCCTGATGGAGGTTTTATTTCCTGGTTCTGGTTCTGATGGAGGTTTTTTTTCCTGGTTCTGGTCCTGATGGAGGTTTCTCTTCCTGGTTCTGGTCCTGATGGAGGTTTTCCTTCCTGGTCCTGGTTCTGATGCAGTTTTCCGTAGCTAGGTCATTATGTTTTTAACTGGTTTATACGAGCACAGTTGTTATAAACTGGACTAACGTGGATCATATGATGGATTAGCTTTGACTAGATAACGGGACTACTGTGACTTGGACTGAATTGGACTGTTTGTGTAAAAGTGAGTTAAGATGATTTTGTCCTGAATAAGTGCTGTACAGAAAAAGCTGAAATGAATTAAACTTACCTTACGTTATAAAATGAATAAAAGCTGTTGTCATAAATCTGTATTGATGTTTATCTTGTCAGATAATAAATAAATAAATTCAAGGTTCCAGTGCACCAACCCACAAGTTCCTGTTCACCTGGTAGCATTTATGAGCCACAATTTAATCACAGCTGACTTCACTTTAAGGATTTTACCAAAGGCAGGCCTGAAAGTGAAGTCACAACATGTCAGAGGTCACGGACACTACGATCATCCTGACGGGTTTCAAACTTATTCTCAACATGGAAGATGCTGTTGCAACAGCCCTTCATGCTGCACTGTCCCATCTGGAGCACATATTCTCAAAAGGGACCAGATTACATTGAACCCCTTCTGACAATTGGAGGCCTGAAGTCATGCACACTCTTACATGAACTTTAAAAGGAAAAAACTAAAGTTAGATCCTGGGGGGGAGCATGCAACTGGGGAAATGTAGGCAGACAAGAGAAAATAATTAGGCGAGCTTAGATGACTTGGTAACATCTGATGGCTGCTTTGATGCTGCTTCCGCAGCTCTGCAGACCTGTAGTAGCATTGCTACACTTGTCTACTATGATCTAAAATCTTTCTAAAATCACCCCCTGACACCTGAAACTGAGAGTCTGAACAGACTTCTGCTGGCTCTAGGTAGTCTCGAATAGGGGTGGGAATCGAAAAACGGTTCCACTCAGGAACCAGTTCCAAATTTTCCAGATCACCAGAATCGTGCACCATTGGCTTCATCGGTTCGTCCAGTGGTGCCGACAGGTTTTAGCCAGCTCACTGACTACAAAAAAAACGATGGTGGACATGCGGGTCTGTTTGTCTCCAGAAGAGGCGATCCAGAGCCTGAACACATCTTCATTCATTGAGAAACATGACAATGGCAAACACTAAAATATTCCTGCTGTACCTGTCTGGAGGCTTTTAGTATATGTATGTGTGCTTCATGGAAACTTTGGTCGGCTGTAGTCGAGGACATTGTTAAGAAAATCCATTCTGAGAGTGAAGTGTTGAGACAGATATGGTGGGCGGGGCATATTTTGCATCTTACTTTCTGTGTGCACATCGGACCATGTGCACTACAGAGAGCAGAGGACAAATGACCTGTAGTTGTGCAAATAAGACCAATATCATCACAATGTTTAGTGGTTTCAAATAATAAAGTATAGACCTGTGCTAAAGGAAAGGTCTAAAGGCAGCCGGGATACCATCCTAATGTAATAGTAGGAGAACGCTGTTATGAGGAGCATTCAGGAGCCAGATATCACATTTACGCATCACTTATTTACCTGGTGAATCTGTTGGTTAAAGTGTCAGTACTGCATTAATAAGAATCACAATACAGTGTTCAGTGTTTCTTTTACTGCATTCATGGTGAACTCTATGTAAACATTTACTGAATTTTTATATGAATTCCCATTTTCAGAGCAGATCTGTAGTTTTGTATCCATTTCAGTTTGAGGATGTTGTTGATCTAAATCATCTAAAGCAGAACTGATAACGCTATTGGCAACAAAATGGAGTTCTCCAAGGCTCCGTGTCGTGCCCCCTATCGTTCAACATCTACATGTGGAGCTCGCCAAGGCTCCATTATGGGGTCTCTATTGTTCAGCATCTCTATGTTCCCACAAGCAAGATCGCAGAAAAAAACAAACAAACAAACAAAAAAACAAAACAAAACAAATATCTGATCATAATTAAGCTGACGACACACAGCGATATACAGCTGTCTCATCAGGGGACTCTGGTCCCAGATAAAGCTTCAGGTCATTTCATGCACAGATGTCTGCTTGACTTAACGAAAGCAGCAATTTTTTAGCTAACGCTAGATTTTAGGAACTTGTATAGTCCTTTGTGGTTTGGTCTGTTGGTGGCAACGGAGATTGCCATGTTTCCTCTGGTGGCATCTGACATGTCCGATACGTCACCTCTCTAGTAACTTAAAGTTTCTTGCAGCTTGATCTTGACACATCATCCAAGGAGAACATTTTCCTTGTGTGGCGTTTGAGAAGTATTGTGTGATTGGCTGCATCCAAAATCACATGACTTATTTAAAGATGACTTATCAGCAACAGTCACAGCCACAGTCTCCTTTTCAAGTTTTATGGAAAGTGCAGACCTAAACTAACTACCAGTATTTAAATTGTGTTTATCGTCCAGGTAAAGCTGGAGTTCTAATAACTTAATTACAACAGGCTTGTGTATATTACCGTCACCTTGGTGCAGAAAGGAACAGGAAAAAATTCCAAGGAAAGCACCTCCAAGTAAAGAAAAAGAGAACTAACTCCTCCTTTCCTATTGGTGAAAAATTGCACCACATCAACCATTAAAAAAAAAATTATATGGCAATGTGATGCATTTGGTTGCTGAGAAATAGGGAAGGTTTGACAGCAACCAAAATCCACCAAAAGCAGATTAAAGTGCTGCCTCCTGGTGGACAGGAGGCCTAAAACACCCTGGAAATGTCCAACCTGTGATGTCCTCTCCATCTTTTAGTAGACAGGAACTGTTTTTTCTTTATAGTTCATGTGTCATCTTTTTGGTGACCCCTGATTCTTTAATAATCGTATAAAATCTGACTGAGATCTCCTGCATTTTAATTAAACAGCTGTTTATAACTTTGTTGTTTGTTAAATTAGTATATTAGTTTTTTAAATTAATTTATATCTTCATTTTAAATTAAAAATGTAAAAAATAGACATGCAGCACGTCCAAACGAAAATATAACTTTAAAATCACAGAAGTGAGGCAGTTCTGAAAAGACTGATAACAAACAAAGCAGGTCCACGGCTTTAAAGCTCAAATGTAAAAGGGAAACTCAAAAGCTGTCAAAAACAGCCCATTATACCCTCAGCCCCACAGGGTTATAGTAGGCAAATATAAGAACTAATTATTAGTTTAGGTAGTTGTTGCAACATGTACTTTTTTATATATCATACAGGCCAACATCGTGGTGAAGGTATAGTCTGGATATATTCTGCAGCTCTAGTGCTCTCTGTCATGAAATCAGTCATCATCGGCCCCTTCCAGCTAAAGTCAACTTCAAACTAGTGAGTGTTTGATCAATACATTCAAAGTTTGTCCCTTTTTATGGAAAAAATACCAGTTTACAGGAGAAGAGAGAGACGTAGACAGATGTCTCTGTGTGAGTTGAAACAGTCCCTAAACCATCACTTTTATAAGGTAGAAAATGACGGACTTTAACCTAATAAGGTTAAAAAGAATGGACTAATTTCCAGCAACCGTTAAGAGGAAGTGCAACTAAAAGACACCCCTCGGCCACTTACTGTCCTACCTGATGAGAAGATCTGTTTCAGACATGGAAATCTTACATTTGTCAGTGAATGTCATCACTAAAAGCTGGAACAGATGCCAGCAGAGCAACAAGCCTAAACGAGTAGAGTTTCTGCATTCAAACATAAGCATGCGCTGCATGTCCCAGCTGCCTGTAGAACGGCAAGAAAACGTTAGAAAATCCAGGCAGAAGTACTCACCGACATTGATGCATGGTCATTGTTGTTATTCTGAGCAGACAGCCCCAAACCAACCAAAAATGGAAGAAAGGGGAGGAAGGGAGGGAAAGGACAGGAAAAAAATGTGGCAACAACAAATGGACAGGAGGAATTAAAGTCAACCAGATATCTCGGATGTTTGACAAGTCAAATTAATCAAGGAGTAAAAGAAATCAACTATCGTGCTGTTCATCATAAAAGGTGAGAATGGGGAGGTGGGAAACAAAGAAGAGAGAAAAGTTGGAACTGATTCAACACATGATAAGCAGTGCTGGAGAGAAGAGCAAGCAGATGGTCCACTGAAACTGGACAATGGTCTGAGAGCTGACAGGGCAAAAACACTCAGTAACGGAGCAGGTCCTGTCACCAAATGTGCCTCGGTTTATTCACGTCAGTAAAACCACACATAGCATGCACATGAACACACACTCAGTTCATCACCAACATGTAAACTCACTCATCCTCAGACAGTGCATACATGTTTTCACAAAAGTGATGAACATGGAAGAACAGAAGAAAAACACATGGCAGAAAAAAAAACAGCCTCCATCTGAACAAAAAGGAAAAATGAAGTGAAACCATGAAGATGGTGCATGTGGCTGCAGCTCCCAGAGAAAGGCTGGGAGGTTCAGTTATGTTTGGACTGATCAAACTCACCGGAAGGTGTGTGAAGACCTGGAAGGTGGAACGCAGGAAGTTGATGAGGTCCATGAGGTATCCTGAGGCACGGCCATCTGACTCGGCCATGCCCCACTCATAGTCTGCTAGCTGGATGAATTCATCGATCTTCTGGTTCAGTTTGGTGTAAATCTCTCCCTCTGCAGCATGACGAGCATCCTAAAAAACATCCAGAATTCATCAGTCAGAATAAGTTTTACAACACCGCTGTGGGTGAAGATTGAAACTATCTGAGCAGCTTTGCAGCAGGTCACTAACCCTTAAAATGCCACAAGATCTCCGGCGCCCCCGAGCGCTATCTTACATATCTCCAGTGTCTCAGGAGCGGTGGTGTGTATCTCTGTGGGGTAAATGTGATGGATAGCTACCCTTTAGCTGATCTACAGAGGTTTTCCAGACATTTCTATCCCGTCCAGGAGGTTTACAATCCAGCCACTAAATGTAGTTTTATTCAGAGACTCTATCTGGTAAATCCACAATGATCCATGATAACAGCATTATTTATCACATTTCACCATAAAAACATCACCATCACTACTATGTTGCTAAGAGACCTCTATTTAGACCTGGACATGATGATGAAGCCACTTCCTGTCAGACTTTCCACCAATCAGAGAGCTTAGATTGACGGTAACGTCCAATCAGGAGCAGCCAAAGATCAACCAGTGAGCAGAAAGTTCTATGTGTGTGTGAAAAGAAGAAAAATAATGCTCCTCTATGGCTGGAATAAAGCCAAGAAGACGTTTCTGATGCACGGTGGCGCCACAAAGCAGCTGAGCTGGAGTTGGTTTAGTGAGGATAGCAGGTAAATAGTAGCAGGAATAACTGGAAATGAGGAAAAAGTGGAAACATGGAAATAGTTTCTGTTGTGTGTTTGTTTCAATAACAATATTTTTTTTCCTGAAAGCCAAAACTTGAGAGAACGATGAGATGAGAAAAGGTTTGGTCACTGTTGGTCTGTGTGTTATTTCTACAAAGTTCTGTTAGTAATAAATTCTTTTTTTTTTTTTTTTTTTTTTTTTTTTAACTTGTCTTGTCCAGCATCGTTGCAAACAGAATGATTGTCTGGCTGCTGTCTGGTGCTGGGCAATTTTACTCTATCAAGCAGGGATTTATACTACATGTATAAAGTCCCTCTTGATGACATGAAAAACTTTATTAAATCAGACTCTTAATGCTGGACTCGACCGGAGGGGACAGAGAGAGAGAGAGATAGAAAAGAAAGTAGAGAGAAGAGGGAGGGGAGAGAGAGGGACAGAAAGGGTGTGGGGAGTGCGGGTGGGGACTTAAAACATTATACAGAAAACCATGTAATCCATACTACTTGCAACATATATAGCTAAGATCATCCTGGCCAGTAGGTCATTACACAACTAGTTGATAATAGTAACAATAATAATAATCACAATAATAGTAATAATAATAATAGTAGTAGTAATAATAATAAGAGTAAGAGTAATAATAATAATAAGAAGAACAGAAATAATAAAAAAAAAAGAAAAAAAAATATGATAATAGATATAAGTGAAACTGCTGTATTCAAGAACACGCGCAGAGAAACCTGTGTGGATATGCTGGAGAACTCGGCCACATGGCGACGCAAAGACTGTGTGGAGACGTTCAGGAAGGAGTGACCATGCAGAGTGATCATGCAGATGCCACCTCACTTGAACAGAGGCCAGAGTCAGGCCAGCGGTCCCGAGACCCAGGCCACCAGCCCCCCCGTAGGCTACAGATCCCGACCGGTCCACAGAGACGACCACTCGCCCGCCCAGGAAGGCAGCAGCAGGAGACCCCAGCAGGAGCCGCCCCGCGGACACAGGGCACCGGCCTCGGCGGTCCCCGACCCCCCCGGGCACCGGCCGCCCGGGACAGACGGGGCAGAGGGCCCGGGCCCAGGAGCGCAGGGACACCCCCCACCCCCACAGGCCAAGGGCCAGCACGCCCACCCCCCACCCCGCCCCAGTCCCCCACTCCCCACCCCCAAAACAGCACCTTCCCCCCAGGGCCAGCAGCCAAACCCCCCGGGACAGCCCGCCCACGCCCCGGGCCAACGCGACAGGCCACCCGGCCCGCCCCACCCCCGGGCCATCCATGGAGACAGGGGCGCTTGAAGACCCCATCGCCCCTCCCTCCCCCACTAGTGAGGGAATATATTATGTGCTGTTTGCAATTAAAAAAAGAGGGTTAAAATTGGGGGGCAGTAACTGCATTGAGGAGGGGGTGGGGCCACCTGAGCAGTCCCACCCACCTGACCTCGCATGTTCCACCCCCCAAAACGTGTTTGTATGTTGCAAATGTTATTTGTGCTCAGTGACTAAGTGGAATTAAAAGCTGGGAGGCATGCTGCCGCTCGGCGAAGCAACGGGGCCACTATGATGACCCCCCCTGCCCCGCCCAGCGCAACAAGCACACCCCCCACGGCCCTACCTGTGTATGTAGTGAAGAGTGGGGAGGGGAGGGGTCAGGAGATGTAGGTCCAGAGGGGGGTAAGCCTCCCCCCTGGAAGACGACCCGCCAGTGGCTTAGGGCGCCCCCGTCCCCTGCCGGCCCCGAAGGGCGTCACAGGCCCAGAGCAGGCACCCCAACCCAGGCACGCCACGAACCCCCCCAGGGGCCAGCCACCAGCCCAAGGGGCCACTTTCCTCTTTCTGAGTGGGAGGGGGGCGAGGCGAAGGAAGGGAACCCCAGGCCCCCGCCCCCAACACCCAGCCAGGGCGCCCCCCAGAGGACACGTCCTAACCCCCTGCAAACGCACACACTCTTTTTTTTTTTTTTTTTTTTTTTTTTCTCCCCAGCCACTCACACACACTCTCACACACCTCTATATACCAACACCTCAATACGTGCACATACCTCCACACACACACGTCACGCACATACCTATAAACACACACACCGGTGCCCACATACACACACACTCTCATACCACTCCATACACATACACCACTACACACACACTCACATACATACCTGCATATACACACAAGCACCTCCATACATACTCACGCCTCCACCCACTCCTTCACTCCTCCACACACACCTCGACCTCCACGTGCACACACTCATATATACATACCTTCACACACACCCACATCCCACATAGACCTCCACACACACACCCGCACACTACTCACACACACACATACACGCACACACCCAGACCTTCATACACACCCACACACACATACGGCACACACGTCCCTCTACACCCACCCACACACACACCAGCATACCCACAGACACACACACACACACACCCACACACAAACACACCCCCACCCAGGTTCCGGGGCTGCGACCAAGCACCAGGGCACGGACCAACCCCCGGCACGGCACATCCGGACGGGCCCAGCCCCCCCCAGCAGCGGCAGACCCCCCACCCCCAGGAGCGGGGGGAGACCCGACGCCCCAGAGCCCCCACCCGGCCCACCCCGGGCCCGACCGGCCACCCGGCCAGGGGCCGACGGACACCGACCCAGGCACCCCGGCAGCCACCCCCCACCGCCACGAGGCAGCCCCACCCCGGGGCCCACCCAATGCCGCCCGCCCAGACCGGAACCCCCAGCCGACCCAGCAGCGGAGCAGCCTAGATCCCCACCCAGGAGACAACCGGAGACCTGAAGCCACCAGGGACCCCCCACCCACATCCGCCCCCATCCCAGCGAAGCCGCAATCCTCCACCTACATTAAGTGATGTAGCCAGTCACAGGGGACCAGAGGGAATGAAAGTCATCTGACTGGTTCCTGGAGGAGGCAGACATTGTCTCAATGCTGATGTGATCTAACAGGAGATTTCTAAACTGCTGGATAGACAAATTATTCTTATCTTTCCAGTTCACAAGAATAGTTTTCTTTGCGATGCATAAGACTGCGAGGACCAAGTTTATGGAGTGTATTCCTATGTTGGTGTCACCCAGGTCGCCCAGTAGGCAAAGTGTGGGGTTTGCAGGAAAACTAGTTTTAAACCATTTTGAGAGATCTTCACACACCTTAATCCAGAACCTTTGGACAGGTGTGCAGGACCACAGCGCATGGATGTAGCTATCAGAGGTGTTCTCAGAGCAGTGTGGGCAGATATCTGATGGTGAAAGGCCCATCCTGAACATCCTGTGTCCTGTATAATGAGTTCTATGGAGAATTTTGAATTGTATTAGTTGTATATTTGAATTCTGAGTCATTTTAAACGTGTTTAAACATATTTGTGACCATCTTTTCTGATCAAAGTTATTAGATAAATCATCTTCCCATTTTGAAGTTGGGAGAGATATCCTGTCTTCTAGCTTTGCAAGTAATCTATATATTTTTGATAATAATTTTGGAGTATTATGATTCAGGAATTCTGCTATTCTGACAGGAAGCTGCAAGTCTAACTGTACAGGGGTATACTTCTTACATATAATTGATTTTAGTTGGTGGTACTCTAAGAATTTATTGCTGTTGATTCCATACTGTGAGATTATTGTGCTGAAAGATACAAAGTTTCCATTTTCTATTATCTGTCCTAACTGTTGTATTCCTTTAGTCTTCCATTGAGTGAAGTTTATCATCTTTTTGTTCTGCAGGATGTCAGGGTTGTTCCAGATGGGTGTAAGTCTACATGGAAAGAGGGAAGATCTGGTTATCTTACAGAATTCCCACCAAGCCATTAAGGAAAAACGGATGTTAAGGCTTTTAAAGCACTTATATGGTTTAATGGTTGAGCTGATGAACGGCAGGTCAGAGATGACTAAGTCCTCACACAAAGCCTGCTCCACATCTAGCCACGGCTCATCCAGATAACTGGGTTTGAGCCACTTGGAGATGTACTGCAGCCTGTTAGCTATAAAGTAGTTATTAAAGTTTGGTAGGTCCAGTCCTCCTCTATCTTTAGTCTGCTGTAAGGTTTTAAGACTGATACGTGACGGCTTGTTTTTCCAAAGAAACTTGGATATGAAAGAGTCCAGAGATTTAAACCAACTGGTGGAGGGTTTAGTGGGTATCATTGAAAATAAATAATTAACTTTAGGTAGGATCATCATCTTAATGGTGGCAACTCTCCCCATTATTGAGATGGGTAAGCGCCTCCACCGTAAGAGATCATCTTCTATTGTTTTTAGTAGCTGAACATAGTTTAATTTTGTTAAATCTGATAATCTGGGGGAAATATTTATACCTAAATATCTAATGTTTCCTGTCTGTATTTTGATATTAGGGATGTTTTGTAGGTCACAGTTGATGGACATGGCTGTAGTCTTAGACCAGTTAATAGAATAATCAGATATTGATGAGAACTTATTAATAACTGTGATTGTCTCAGAGAGTGATGTTTGTGACTTCTGAAGGAAGAGTAATACATCATCTGCATAAAGACTTATTTTATGTTCTATATTTTTGCCCTGGATTCCTTTAATTTCTATATTTTGTCTAATAGCAGCTGCTAACGGCTCTATGAAAATGGCAAAAAGTGAGGGGGAGAGTGGACAGCCCTGTCTGGTGCCTCTCTGTAAGCGGAAGCTTGGAGAAGTTTGATCGTTGGTTTTCACACATGCATTTGGGTTATTATATAATATTTTAATCCACTCTATGAAAGAAGGTCCAAACCCAAATTTGTCTAGTGTTGCAAATAGAAACTTCCAGTTTACCCTGTCGAAGGCTTTTTCTGCATCTAGAGAAATGATTGTGGATTCTAGATTATGTAAAGTAGAGTAATCTATGAGGTTAATTAGTCTACGTGTGTTAGTAGATGAATGTCGACCTTTTATAAAACCTGTCTGGTCCGGATGTATTATAAGAGGGGTTATTTTTTCTATCCTTCTGGCAAGAGCTTTACTAATTATTTTCAGGTCTACATTTATTAAAGATATGGGACGGTAACTGGATGGAAGTGTGGGGTCTTTGCCTGGTTTTAGCAATAGTGTTATATTAGCTAAGTTCATATTTTGCGGTGTTTTTTGTTTTTCCTGTATTTCTAACAACATATTATAAAATGTAGGAGCTAGCGTTGTCCAGAATTCCTTGTAAAATTCTGCTGAGTAACCATCTGGACCCGGGGCTTTATTGTTGGGCATATGTTGGAGAGCTTCGTGGAGTTCATCTACAGTAATAGGTGCATCTAAATTTATTTTATTTTCATTTTTTAGTTTTGGTAGATTAATGTTGTTTAAAAATTGTTCAATATGTTCATCTGTTGGATTAATCTGTGATTCATATAATGTTTTATAGAAGCTTCTAAACGTGTCATTTATCTTGTCTGGGTCATGGCTGATGTTTCCGTCTTGATCTTTAACAGAGGAGATTGTTGTTTTCTCCTTGTTTGTTTTTAGTTGATTTGCTAAAAACTTTCCAGATTTGTTACTGTGTTCAAAGTTCTCCAAGCGAAGTCTTTGCACTAAAAACTGTGTTTTTTTATCTATAATTTCTTTAAGCTGCAATTTAGTTTTCCTTATATTATTCATTGTGTGCTCTACGGGGGAAATGCGGTAAGCCTCCTCCAATGATTTAATCCTGAGTTCTAATTCTAAAACTCTTGCTGTTTCCTTCTTCTTCTTATGTGAGGAGAAGGAAATTATTTTCCCTCGCATTACTGCTTTTCCTGCTTCCCATAGGAGACACGCTGAAGTTTCAGGCATGTCATTTTTTTCTATATAAATTGACCATTCTTTTTTAAAATAATCAATAAACTCAGGATCTTTCAATAAAGAGGTGTTAAATCTCCAGCTTTTACCAATCGGTTTATTATTTTTGATTCTCAGACTGAATGAAACTGGTGCGTGATCGCTGATGCTGATTGGATGTATCTGAGTCTCTGAAATGTCGCCCATTAGTGAGTTACTATTTAATATATAATCTATTCTAGAGAAGGAGTGGTGAACTGAAGAGAAGAAGGTGTATTCTCTTAGTTTAGGATGGTGAGAGCGCCAAGCATCGCAAAGACCAAAATCCTTCATGTACTGTTTGATAGTTTCTGACGACTGCCAGACTCGATGACTACCTGATGTGCTGCAGCGATCTTGTTCAGTCAAGACTACATTAAAATCACCAGCTAGCACTATTCTGTTATCTGAATAATTCTGGAGTGTAGCAAACAGGGAGTGGAAAAAGGAGGGATCATCTACATTGGGGCCATATACATTGGTAATACATAATTTGATATTACAAATAGATAATAAAGTTATCAGAAATCTGCCTTCCGGATCCGCTACTGTGCTATCTATGTCAAAATTTAGTCTCTTATTAATAAGAGTAGCTACTCCTCTCTGCCTAGAATTATAACAGGCTGAGTAAACGTGAGGAAACTGAGCTGTTTGAAGAAGATCTATGGTTGAGTTTGTTAAATGAGTCTCTTGTAGTAAGACAATGTCAGCCTGCAGCTCCTGTAATTTATTAAAGATCTTCAACCTCTTCTCCCTGGAACCGGCTCCATGTACATTCCAACAGACGATTTTTAACATGGTTATTGTGAACGGTTTAATGCTTCATGCGTGTTACTGACGCGTGTGTCTTTGTGCGCCCCTCTTGCGTGTTCGCGCGTGTTTGCATGCAGCCTGATTGCGCGCGTTTGTCCGTATGTTAAATGTCCGTATATGTACCTTAATGCGTGTTCTCTCATACATAAAACGCGAGTGTTTATATTTATCATGTATGGTGCGGCTGTGCGTCCTGACGGTTTTTCGACCGGCCGCGTGCGCTGCTGATATTACGAGCTGGATTACAATTAACAGTGAAGACGTGAAATAGAAAGATAGTGAAAAGTGAGAAAAGTATTTGTGTGAAATATAAAAACAAAACAGAAAAAAATACATCGATCTAGGTGTCGAGGCTGTGGTGAGACGAGCAGTGTGTTCTACTGTCAGTGATCTATAATGGCGAGTTAAGAGTGATCATTTGGAGAGATTGACTTACAGCACCTGGGATCAGAAGAGCCACGGAGTGACGTCCGGGTCGCGGTACAGTTGTCCATTAATAAACAGTTTATCCACCGCGATGACAGCGCGAGCGCCATTAGCCATAGATTTCCTTCTGATGGGAAACAGGACTCTCCGTCGGTCCAGAATCTCTCTCGGATATTGGTCGTTTACTCCGAAGTTGGTCCCCTTCAGTTCGCGGCCCTGGTTCTTCACCTGCTCCTTCTGTTTGAAGCTGACGAACTTCGCTACTATGGGTCTTGGTCTGCTGGACCCGGGTTTCCTCCCGCCGAGCCGATGGACTCTGTGAAAGGAGATGTTTTTCACCGTTTCCTCCGGGAGCTTCAGGTGGGTTTTGATGAAGTTTTTCACCGTGGTCTCGGGGTCCTCCTCCGTCTGCTCTGGAATCCCTGCAAATACCAGGTTCTCTCTCATGCTCCGCGCCTGCAGATCGATCACCGTTTCCTTCATCTTCTTATTTTCATCTGAGAGACGGGTCAAGCCCTCGGTGAGGGATTTTACCGTCTCTCTGAGACCGGCATTTTCTGCAGCCAGACTTTCCACCTGCTTCTGGCTGAATTCTAACGATTCACGTAGCGCCTGGAACTCTTTGTGGAGAATTTCTACCAGACTCAAACGCGCATCAAAACTACTGAGTTTCTTATCTATGGAGATCAGAACATCTGTTGAGTCGTTCCCCGGTGGTGAAATAGCTCCAGGTGAATCCTCATTTCGCTGTCTCTTGGATTTAGATGAGGTGGAGGGGGTGGAGGTGTTGTTTGGTTTCCCCATGACGATTCTGTCGTAACAACGATCTATAAAATCTGTCAGGCTGGCCAAATCCTCCCCGCTGTGCTCCAGAGTGTACCTTTTAAAGACACTATAGTCCTACTTTAAAGAATATTTTTTGATTAAGTTGGCACAAAATACAATCGAATGAAAGTAGAAATGTTTGGGCGCGCCTAGTTTGAATCTGCCGTCTCCCCCGGAACTACGTCACCTACAGCATTAGCGTCACTTACCTGCCACCAGCGACCTTAGTAATAAATTCTGCTTTCTTCTTCTGGTCGACCTTTATGCTACTATACAGACGTGGACAAAATTGTTGGTTCCCTTCGGTTAATGAGAGAAAAACTCAAAATGGTTACAGAAATAACTTGAATCTGACTAAAGTAATAATAAATAAAAATTCTATGAAATTTAACTAATGAAAGTCAGACGTTGCTTTTCAACCATGTTTCAACAGAATTATTTAAAAAAATAAACTCATGAAACAGGCCTGGACAAAAATGATGGTAACTGCAGGAGGAAAATTGATGACAAACCAAGGAGATGGATAATACGAAGGGTAACAAAAGAGCCCAGAAAAACTTCTAAAGAGATTAAAGGTGAACTTCAAGCTGAAGGAACATCAGTGTCAGATCGAACCATCCGTCGTTGTTTGAGCCAAAGTGGACTTAATGGAGACGACCAAAGACGAACCATTGTTAAAAACAAACCATAAAAACAGACAAACTACATGTTGACAAGCCACAAAGCTTCTGGGAGAATGTCTTATGGACAGATGAGACAAAAATGGAACTTTTTACCATCATCTCTATGTTTCCAGATGGAAAAATAAAGCATATGAAGAAAAGAACACCGTCCCTACTGTGAAACATGGAGGAGGTTCTGTTATGTTCTGGGCTGCTTTGCTGCATCTGGCACAGGGTGTCTTGAATCTGTGCCGGTACAATGAAATCTCAAGACTATCAAGAGATTCTAGAGAGAAATGTGCTGGCCAGTGTCAGAAAGCTTGGTCTCAGTCGCAGGTCATGGGTCTTACAACAAAGACCCAAAACACAGCTAAAAACACCAAGAATGGCTAAGAGGAAAACACTGGACTATCCTAAGGTGGTCTTCTTTAAGCTGTGACCTAAATCCTATTGAGCATCTTTGGAAGGAGCTGAAACATGGCGTCTGGAAAAGGCTCCTTCAAACCTGAGACAACTGGAGCAGTTTGCTTATGAGGAGTGGACCAAAATACCTGCTGAGAGGAGCAGAAGTCTCACTGACAGTTACAGGCATCGTTTGATTGCAGTGGTTGCCTCAAAAGGTTGTTCAACTAAATATTAAGTTAGCGGTACCATCATTTTTGTTCAGGCCTGTTTCATGAGTTTATTTTTTTTTTAAAAATCTGTTGAAGCATGGTTGAAAAGCAACGTCTGACCTTCATTAATTAAATTTCATAGAATTTTTATTTATTATTACTTTTGGCACATTCAAGTTATTTCTGTGACCATTGTGAGTTTTTCTTTCATTAACCGAAGGGAACCAACACTTTTGTCCACGTCTGTCTCTATTGACACATTCATTTTACATCATTTTAGCCTCAGAATCTGACAGCATTCTGACAGCTGAATGCATGGAACGCCATAAGAATATGGACTGGAGACTCCTAGGTCACAATGGGAAACACCTCGCAAGTTGGTGGTGAATGAGAGGGCTAAGATCTTGTGGGACTTCTAGATACAGACTGACAACATGGTGGTGGCCAACCAACTGGACATTGTGATCATGGATAAGCAGCAAAGGAAAGCCGTAGTGGTGCATGTAGCCATCCCCAACGATAGAAATATCAGGAAAAAGGAACACGAGAAACTAGAGAAATACCAGTGAAGAGCTGGATAAAGCCTCTCTTCTTTGCATCATTGCTTCAGTTAGTTGAGGTTTGGAGCATTGGTACGTGCAGCTCTCTGAAGGTCCCACCATAGCATCTCAGTCAAGATGAGGTCTGGACTTTAACTGGGTCATATCGACACCTTGGTTCTTTTCTTTTCAGCCATTCTGGTATAGAGCTGCTGCTGTATTGCTGCTGCATGAGACAGTTCCAGCCAAGCTTTGTCAGACAAATGGACTCACATCAGACTCTAGAATACTTTGGGATCCAGAGGAGGTCTTGGTCCACTCAATGACTGCAAGGTGTTCAGGTCCTGTAGCTGCAGAACCATGACAGCACATACTTTTTCACCCTGCACGACTAAAGGCTGTTAAGACCCAGTGAGAAGGAAGAACTTTTTTCTTGTTCTCGAGGCCGTGAGGCCATGTCGTGTCTCTCTCGACATGTCAGATATATATTTTCTCTTTTCTTTTTCCCTAAAACACCAAGTAACTCACACAAAGGATGCAAGCAGGAAATGCTTTACACCCTAATCAGTGACCAGAAAAAAAACACCTTTTTTTCCAGTAGGGGCCAGAAAATATATATTCCATCAATATCATCATCAGAAAAACAACAGAACTTTGTGTAGAACTCAAAGAATCAGCCCCAAATAATTCCATTCAGTTCTTTTTTCTTAAACAGACATAAATAATATATTGAGTTCAGTTCAAAAAGAAAAACCAAAATGAATGCTGCTGCACCGTTCAGAACAGAAAACAACAAACCATCAGTTCAGTTCGGTGAACAAGAAATCCACTGCACACCTCAGGAAGACGTCCGTTCATTCCAGCTCCACCATGAGCAAGAACAATGACTCGGCAAACTCCACCCCAGGTTTTCAGTGACACTCCCGATGTAGGATCAAAATAAAGGAGGCTAGACGTCCCCAAATCGGTCACACGTATGCATCCAAACGACAGCGAAATAGACGACTTACTGAAAATCCTGGATGATGTTTGCTCTTTTTGCATATAAACAACATATGGCAGAAAATCCAGCTGTCACAATGTAATAATGAGCCACCCATGACATACACTTTACATGTTTGTTTTATGTTAAATGCATGGATGTGGTCCATATTTAATATCTCACTTTTGATGGATATGGGGTTATCAAGTGGATTTCATAAATAAATATCTGTTAATAAAAATTTCTGTGCCTTTCTGAACTTGTGAAGACAAGTTTACTCACCCTCTGCCAGAAGATGACAAATATTTTTCAACTTATTATACACACATGCAGAAAAACGTGTGATTCTAGATGATTACCTGCAAGTTATGTTAAAATCTTCATCAGTATTCATAGAAGTTATGAATAAAATGAAGTGAAATCATCTGAGAGCTGAGCTTAAATTCCTGTTAGCGCATATTTAGCAGCTATGAACGTTTGAGTCCGTTTGTCTGAAAAAGAAGGCAGAAAAATCCCCAACATTCCCAGTTTACCTTGAATGTGGACAGGCCATAGAGTCGTGTAGTGTGAACCGTTTCTGGGGAGATGTTGGTGATGTTGGTTATGAACTCCTCCAGATACCTGCAGGCCTGCTCCAGGTGGGTGGTGTTAATGATAATCTGCACCAGCTGCAGACAGAAAGGTTCAGTTTTACAGCTTTGTCATGAAGCCACACAGACGAAGAGAAAAGGATGTTCTCCCACCTCCGTCAGGCCGATGTGAGGCTTCTTGATCAGATTTTGCAGGCAGCTGCTGAGAGTTCTTGTCAGCAGAAGGTTTGTTGATTTTCGCAACATGTCATCAATTTCTGTTGAACTGGACACACACAAAAAAAGAAAATCAGGTCCAGAAATTGTACAGATCCATGATTAATAGAGCAAGTATGAAGATGTAAGATCCAAAGAAACTTCCAGGGTTTCGCCAACAGGAGGACTTCCTCCCCACAAGAGGCAAATGTGTGGTTGTAATGAACTGACAACATCAACAGCAGGCAGAACCGTTCGTTTCTCTGCACTCATAACGTAAAACCGTTCAGGAGCAGTGAAGACTTACCAACATGTCTTATTTAACAGAAGTGACAGACATTTTTTATTTTATTTTATTATTGTGTCTTCTTCAGTTTTACCATCATCTGGTGACCTTCATGTCCAAAAATGTCCTCATACAAAAACTGCTATAAAATCATCAAATGTGAATATGTTTTAACATATTTCAGACCTGCTTAAAACTATTAAACTACGTTCAGTCATTTTTAGGATTTTCATCCTTTGAATGACATTTTCATAATTTGAATAACTGCATTATCTATTATAAAAAAAATTAAACCACAAAAACATGAATTATTTTCTACATAATAAATATCAGGGGGGTGGGTCTTTGGTGGGGAAAATCTTAAATATTTCAAAAATTAGTGGCAAAATGAACCTGATGTCTTTAGTATCTTTTATGCTGTATCAAATACTCCCGCTGATGATCTTTGTGGCTAAAAATGTCCCATTGACTTCCATTAAAACAGTATATTGTAATCTGACAGTCATTCTAGTTTAAAACAAATTATTCTTTAATGTCAGCATTTTATTTGGAAGAAAAGTGGTGATATTTGACATTTTTAATGGATTCTACCAGTTCCAGCTGGTTTCCAGGTTACATATATTGGTTTGTAAGCTGATGCAGGAAATGTCAAATATCACTACTTTTCTTCCAAATAAAATGCTTTTTGTTAAAAGACTTTAGTTTAAAACTACGACCCCCTTTCACCCAGAAGAGAACTATTCATGAAATCAAAATGGCCTTGTGATAACGTGGATTTGGGGTCTTTGCAAACCAAACTCAGCAAAGCATCAGTAATGTTGGTCATGTTCAAAGTCCTGACATTTAAAATGAATCTTAGTGTGAACAGAGTCACCCACCTGCGGTGTAGTGATTCGGAAAACTTGAGGCTGGCGTAAATGAACTCCTTGACCTGTGTGTAGATCTGCGGGACGGACTGGGACATCGGCAGCTTCTTAGGAAAGTCCTGCTGCTCATGCACAAAGAAAACAGCAAACAACAGCATGAAATGAGTCTTATCGTCTAATGAAGGTGCGCAACTTAATGTGTGCATGTACAGATGGATTCTGAGGTCGCGTCACCTTTTCTATCTCAGCATCATGGAAAGGAAAGCGGCTGACCACCAATTTATACTCTTCCTCCGTTTCAACTGGGATTGGACTGTAGTTGTCCAACTCAAAGATTTCTCTGGGGGAAAAACAAGATGGTGACCTCTCACACATCTTCAGTTTTAGTATCAAACATAAGCATGGCAGTTTTCTTCTTGACACAAATATCAGAGTAATGTCGGTTCAGATATCTGGGGAAAGAAAAGCTCAAATCCATCACAGAGGCTTTCATTTTAAAACTTCTACTAGATTAAAACAAAACTAGAATGCAGCCACTAATGAAATGTATGTCAGCAAGGCTGTGTGTGTTGTTAGTTTACATTAGATAGATGGGAACAAGACTTCCATTGTTATCATAAACTTGTAACTGTGCTGTTTTATGTTGGTGGTGTTTATATTTTCCCTTTCTTTTGTGGAAAGCCCAACCAGGGAAGAGAGTCACAAGTTAGTTTCATGCTATATACTCTGTATGCAAAACATCAGTTGTTCTTTATGTCTTCTATGTTTCTTTGCATTGCTGCTGATAAATAAACAGATAAATAAGTATACAATGCGTCTGAATTAAATACAACTACGTGTTCTGATAAAAACTGTGTTTTAATCAAAGGTTTACAGTAGATACAGAGAATAGTTCCTCTTCCCGTCACTATCATTCACCTTAATCGGGGGGATTTAGAGTTTAAAGATTTGTTGTTTTTCCTTTGGCAGGATGTTTTCTCAGATTTGTAAAGCCTGTAAACTGAAGATTTCCATCAAAACAAATGTTCTTCAGTTCGGCAAACATAGTGCTGATGTAAAAACATGTATGAAGTAGAGGAACTGTGTGAATATGCACTCAATCATAAGGACGGCTTATATTTCCCCAGTAAGTCTCTAGTAGTTCCAAGTTATGCTGCAAAAACCTGCTTAAGCTAAAGAAGCTAAATGGTAAAGGAGATTCTGAGAAACAGCATAACTGTGAATGCTTTCTCCTCCACCAGAAAGTGGTCTGTGTTCCCCAGAGACGACCAGCTCATCCCACCTGAACACCAGCGCCCATTTCTTCAGCAGAGTTTCGTTGTACTGGTCTCTGACCTCAAACAGCAGGTCAAAGAGACGGTTGACTGGAAAACCGTAACCCTGTACAGAAGATGTTCATGTGTGTTAATGACAGCTGTTTGACACACTTCAGCCCGATCTGTTCACATCTCAGCTCCGAACCCACCTGAAGTGTGTCAGCAAAGATAACGATGAGATTTTTCAGCTCCAACACCAGATCTGGGTCATCACAGTACGACTGGAGATGAAAAATAATAATGATCAACAACACTTCCTGTTGTAGAAGGAAAGAAAACACAAACAATAAAATACTATTTCCATGACAACAATATGGCAGCTGTAGCTCAGGAGGAAGAGTGGTTAGAAGGCTGCTGGCAGCCCAAGATACTGAACCCAATGCTACCTCCACGTGAATAAAATGAATTAAACTATTTAGATAGAGTCGTGAAAGGCGTCTGCAGACACCAGAACGTAGTGCACTTCCATTACTTTCATTAGCCGCCTGCAGCCTTGCTTCCAACAACGGAATAAGGAGCAGATCCTGCAGATGAAGCAGCCACCCCAGTTATTGTGGACCCAGGTCGATGAGCCACATGTTGAATCACATATAATTTGTATTTTTAGAGAATGAAAATACTTTGGTTAATGACAGCAGATTTCATTTGCAATTTCCCTCTGGGATTATTATTATTAAATCACTTGGTGCTTTTTCAAACTTTAGTGCATAACCAGCAGCGATTCAATCTAGGAAACCAGACGTTGCTGTAAACGGCATTGTTGTGTTTCCTGTTCTCCCCCAGTGTAGGAAAGTTCATCTAACGTTGGGATGAACAAGTGATGCTGTCTAACACGTCTGGCATAACAAGGCTGAAGGTTGGCTATGAGATCCCCGACCTATCAGTCGGTTCCCCCTGGAAGGTGCCAGTTGCCAGAAAACCCAGTTAGCACTTACAGACGGACTGGCACGTTCCGGCACGTTCCTCCTGGTCCGTCCCTGTAACGCCGGGCCCAAAGCATCGCAGAGGTCTGAGAGCATCGCAGAGGTCCGAGAACATCGCAGAGGTCCGAGAGCATCGCAAAGGTCTGAGAGCATCGCAGAGGTCTGAGAGCATCGCAGAGGTCCGAGAACATCGCAGAGGTCCGAAAGCATCGCAGAGGTCCGAGAGCATCGCAGAGGTCCGAGAACATCGCAGAGGTCCGAGAGCATCGCAAAGGTCTGAGAGCATCGCAGAGGTCTGAGAGCATCGCAGAGGTTCGAAAGCATCGCAGAGGTTCAAGAGCATCGCAGAGGTCCGAGAGCATCGCAGAGGTCCGAGAGCATCGCAGAGGACCGGAAGCATCGCAGAGGTCCGAGAGCATCGCAGAGGTCCGAGAACATCGCAGAGGTCTGATGAACATCGCAGAGGTCCGACAACATCGCAGAGGTCCGACAACATCGCAGAGCTCTGAGAGCATCGCAGGGGTCTGAGAGCATCGCAGGGGTCTGAGAGCATCGCAGAGGTCCGAGAGCATCGCAGAGGTCCGAGAGCATCGCAGAGGTCCGACAACATCGCAGAGGTCCGACAACATCGCAGAGGTCCGACAACATCGCAGAGGTCCGAGAACATTGTGGAGGTCAGAGAGTTTTGTTTCACAACTACAGAACATATTTTAGCGGTTGAGGTTCTAATTCCCTTTCTCCCTTTCTCTTGTAAATCCTGATTTTTTTATTCATTCATCCATTATCTGTACCAGAGTCCAATAAAAGATCGAGGGGAAGCTGGAGCCTATCCCAGTAATTTACAGGCAAGATGCAGGTTCACCTGGACAGGTGGCCAGTCCATCGCAAGGCTGACACAGAGAGACAACAACCAGTCACTCCTAGGGAGAATTTTACCAATTAGTGACCAATTAACCTAACATCATGTCTTTGGACGTTGGGAGGAAGCCGGAGAACCTGGAGAGAACCCACGCATACATGGGGAGAACATGCAAACTTCACACAGGAAGGCCACGCTCGAAAGCCAAGGCTCGAATCAGTGACTTGCTGTGAGGCCGCGGTGCTAACCACCGAACCATGTGACTTTTTAACTATTTATTTTTTGTGAGCATGCACTTAAGAGTATATCAAATGTGCATCTTTAATATATAACGTGGTGTGAAAGGCAATATTTGACTTTGCATGAATGTCTCACATTTCACGTCATCTTTTTGGTTTTATTCTGTACCATTGGTGTCACAGTTTCCCGTTTCTCCAGACTGTGCGTACGCCAGGGTCAGAACTGCTGTGGCGGTAGGAACACTCTCCCACCAATTTTGGTTTTTATAAATCCCAAAAGTTGACTAGAATTGGCTTACGCCAGTTTTTGTACCTATGCCAGCTTTATAAATGAGTTCTCCAGAGAGAATGGAGACAAAGACCAGGACTTCTGGAATAATGTTCTGTGGACAGATGAGTCTAAAACACCACCACTGGACACCAGAACAGAAGACATGTTGGAGTCAACCAGATGCAGCATTCCAGGAACAGAAGCTCATCCCAACTGGAAAGCATGGAGGTGGCTGTGTCATTGTTTGGAGATGTGTTGCTGCAGCAGGACCTGGTCCTGGTCAGCCCCCCATCAGAAAATCCACCATGAATCCGGTTGTCTGTCAGAGGGAGAAGCTGCTACATGAACCAAAACAGACCAGGACATCCACCAAGGACTGGCTGAAAACCAAAGCAGCCAGAAACTTTATTAATAAAAACTGGGGAGTGTGTGAACGGATGAATGTGGCTTGTGTGGTGTCCTCTGGTGTCCTCATCAGATCAGTTTTACTCTTCTTGTTGCATTCTAAACAAATCTAGACAACTGTTACATAATCAGTCGGCTCAGAAGGTGGAAACATGCAGAAATTCAGTTTTTTATTGATCTTCAGGGAATTAGAAATACAATCAGTTTTAGCTCTTAGTCTGTAGTTAACCATCACTACTAGTCCTTCCACTTCTCTGGAGTGCTGAGAGATTTATGCTGTCTTTTAACATGGATCCTGTCAGTGTGTAAATCAACCACAAGTCATACACACACACCCCATAACAATCAGCTGCAACCGTAAACAAACAAACATCCTGTTAAATGTCTGTAACTATTGACTCTAAAACTCATTGTGCTGTTATCAGAATCAACCAAAGACAGACTGTATGGTGGAAGTATCTGTTTTAAGATAAATGAAGACAATGTTTAGTTCTAATGTGCTGACCACAGACAGCGTGTAGCTGCTTGTGTTGCGGCCCAGCAGAGGGGCTGCAGGCCAAGGGAGACCCAGGGCTTTGTTAGTGCCCTCACCTCATGCAGTGCAGCCCATTCTTTAAGCTGTTAGCATAATCCTGTGGGTCATTTACAACTGAGTGGAGCCCAGTGGTCAGAATATGCCTTCTTAATCTGCTCTTTTTGTTGAAATCTGTCTCTCATTAGGCCCACTGACCTCCTGTCCATGTGTAGCTGGGTTCTGACCTCTTCTCTTCACAGTGACATCATTACTGGGTCTGAGCTAGCTAACCTCCACGCTGCTGAGTGTCAGCAACTGAATAAGGATTATTCCCAGATAAACAGATGCACAGCAGGCTGTTTTATCTCTATTAAGTCCCATCGGTTTCCCCTTTCACCGTCACCTCCCTGCTGACAGTGTGTGTGTGTATGTTTGCCTACAGAGTGTGTGCGAAGCACAGCGATGATCTTGGATAAGGCCATGTTCCACAGCTCATCGGTGAAAGCTCTGGTCACCAGCCCCCTCGTGGCATGGAGGATATGGTCCTCAACAACAAAGAACCTAAAAACACACACATCGACATGTAAACCCTGTCAGATTTCATCCTGAAAGTGTTGGACACACATGAACTCATGAAGGGAACATCTTACCCTACGATCTGATTAAAGTATCTTCTGTATCCTTCCACTGTCTCGTGCTGAAAGACACGAACATGCACGTTAACACAGATAATGCAGACCCTGCACATCAGAACAGTCTTTTATTTAGTATTTTTATTTAGGTTTTGGAAGGTTTTTGGAAGGTAATGGGTTATATCAGTGGAGTCAAGCAGCTAAGGATCTGAACACTGGGAACCTCCTTAACCAGTTTAGCTACCCATCACTCAGTCCACTGTTGAAGTCTATGAGTCCAGATCCAAGCTTTGTCAAACAAATTATTGAGTCTCGAACAGAATTTTAGTCAGGGAGGTTGCCTTTATTTTAAACTGCATTCACATGTGCAGTGCTGTGTGTTGCTCACCATGTTAGCCTGCGGCTGCAGAACTAGTCGGGCCTGTTTTTTCCTCTGTTTCCTGTAGTAGTTCTCAAATGTTTCTCGGTCACCCTGAAACACAAAGACAGAAACAGACTTATATAAAGATTTTTAGGGGTGTTACTGATGAAAGTAGCATCTTGCACCTCACACCCCCGCGGCCCAGCGGCTGTGGAGCTAAACATCCGGTTTTATGGACGTAACATCAGGTCTGTAATGTAAATAGAAACATGTGTGGTATCCTTATAAAGTCTAAAATCCAAGCTAAAAGCTAATAAATACCATTTCTATGACCACCAAACACAGTTAAGACAATGAACAATTGAAAGAGCAGATAAACAAAAGCCCCAAAAAATATGTAAACACAAATACTGGATCCCCTTGTCCACGAAATGCATGTAAACGGACGAACAACTCCTCTACTCAAAGCACAGGGCACACAGATTCCAAAACTATCAGTTTAATCTTAATACAACCCAAATTTACCGAACCAGAAGCAAAAGAAAGCTGAAATTCTGCTTCATGTTTGAAAAACATCATTGTTATTGTCTAGTCTTGGATGGGTTGTACTGGAAACACAAATTTCCCTGAAGGGATTAATAAAGTATTTCTGATTCTGATTCTGATATAAATTCTGTCTGACCTTTGCTGTCTTGCCTTAAAAACTTATATGACCGGATAAAACCGCACTGAGGTAAAAACTTTATTTTTCTATGTTCCATACTCAGTTACTTGAATACAGTGGCATCTGTTGTGATGTTTTCACCTCTGATAAAATCTCATAAGTGTTAGCTTTATTTTGATAACAGTATTGTATCTGGAGTTTATAATCACACAGAAATCATCAGTTCTTTTTGTGTATGTCATTTTCAAGCAGAAACCCTTAAAGACACTTCAAGGTTTACACCTGCTTATAAAATACAGAAATATGAGGTCTTCTGTATGGAAATGTTATGCATTTAAATGTAGACACAGCTCAGACAAAAACAGTTCTTAGCAGCTTCAGACACCTTTAGCAGCTTCAAACACCGTTAGCAGCTTCAAACACCGTTAGCAGCTTCAAACACCGTTAGCTGCTTCAAACACCGTTAGCAGCTTCAAACACCGTTAGCAGCTTCAAACACCGTTAGCAGCTTCAAACACCGTTAGCTGCTTCAGACACCGTTAGCTGCTTCAGACACCTTTAGCAGCTTCAAACACCGTTAGCAGCTTCAAACACCGTTAGCTGCTTCAGACACCTTTAGCAGCTTCAAACACCATTAGCTGCTTCAAACACCGTTAGCAGCTTCAAACACCGTTAGCTGCTTCAAACACCGTTAGCAGCTTCAGACACCTTTAGCAGCTTCAAACACCGTTAGCTGCTTCAAACACCGTTAGCAGCTTCAGACACCGTTAGCAGCTTCAGACACCGTTAGCAGCTTCAAACACCGTTAGCTGCTTCAAACACCGTTAGCAGCTTCAGACACCGTTAGCAGCTTCAAACACCGTTAGCAGCTTCAGACACCTTTAGCAGCTTCAGACACCTTTAGCAGCTTCAAACACCGTTAGCTGCTTCAAACACCGTTAGCAGCTTCAGACACCGTTAGCAGCTTCAGACACCGTTAGCAGCTTCAGACACCGTTAGCTGCTTCAAACACCGTTAGCTGCTTCAAACACCGTTAGCAGCTTCAAACACCGTTAGCTGCTTCAGACACCTTTAGCAGCTTCAAACACCGTTAGCTGCTTCAAACACCGTTAGCAGCTTCAGACACCTTTAGCAGCTTCAAACACCGTTAGCAGCTTCAGACACCGTTAGCAGCTTCAGACACCTTTAGCAGCTTCAAACACCGTTAGCAGCTTCAGACACCTTTAGCAGCTTCAAACACCGTTAGCTGCTTCAAACACCGTTAGCAGCTTCAGACACCTTTAGCAGCTTCAAACACCGTTAGCAGCTTCAGACACCGTTAGCAGCTTCAAACACCGTTAGCAGCTTCAGACACCGTTAGCTGCTTCAAACACCGTTAGCAGCTTCAAACACCGTTAGCAGCTTCAGACACCGTTAGCAGCTTCAAACACCGTTAGCAGCTTCAAACACCGTTAACAGCTTCAGACACCGTTAGCAGCTTCATACACCGTTAGCAGCTTCAGACACCGTTAGCAGCTTCAAACACCGTTAGCGGCTTCAGACACCGTTAGCTGCTTCAAACACCTTTAGCGGCTTCAAACACCGTTAGCGGCTTCAGACACCGTTAGCGGCTTCAGACACCGTTAGCGGCTTCAAACACCTTTAGCGGCTTCAAACACCGTTAGCGGCTTCAAACACCGTTAGCGGCTTCAGACACCGTTAGCGGCTTCAGACACCGTTAACAGCTTCAGACACCGTTAGCAGCTTCAGACACCGTTAGCAGCTTCAGACACCGTTAGCAGCTTCAGACACCGTTAGCAGCTTCAAACACCTTTAGCAGCTTCAAACACCTTTAGCAGCTTCAAACACCTTTAGCAGCTTCAAACACCGTTAGCAGCTTCAGACACCGTTAGCGGCTTCAAACACCGTTAGCGGCTTCAAACACCGTTAGCGGCTTCAAACACCGTTAGCGGCTTCAGACACCGTTAGCGGCTTCAGACACCGTTAGCTGCTTCAAACCCCGTTAGCAGCTTCAAACACCGTTAGCAGCTTCAAACACCGTTAGCAGCTTCAGACACCGTTAGCAGCTTCAAACACCTTTAGCAGCTTCAAACACCGTTAGCTGCTTCAAACACCGTTAGCGGCTTCAGACACCGTTAGCGGCTTCAGACACCGTTAGCGGCTTCAGACACCGTTAGCGGCTTCAGACACCGTTAGCGGCTTCAGACACCGTTAGCGGCTTCAGACACCGTTAACGGCTTCAGACACCGTTAGCGGCTTCAGACACCTTTAGCGGCTTCAAACACCGTTAGCGGCTTCAGACACCGTTAGCGGCTTCAGACACCGTTAGCGGCTTCAGACACCGTTAGCAACTTCAAACACCGTTAGCGGCTTCACACACCGTTAGCGGCTTCAGACACCGTTAGCGGCTTCAGACACCGTTAGCGGCTTCAGACACCGTTAGCGGCTTCAGACACCTTTAGCGGCTTCAGACACCGTTAGCGGCTTCAGACACCGTTAGCGGCTTCAGACACCGTTAGCGACTTCAGACACCGTTAGCGGCTTCAGACACCGTTAGCGGCTTCAGACACCGTTAGCAACTTCAGACACCGTTAGCGGCTTCATACACCGTTAGCGGCTTCAAACACCGTTAGCGGCTTCAAACACCGTTAGCAGCTTCAGACACCGTTAGCAGCTTCAGACACCGTTAGCAGCTTCAGACACCGTTAGCAGCTTCAGACACCGTTAGCTGCTTCAAACACCGTTAGCTGCTTCAAACACCGTTAGCAGCTTCAGACACCGTTAGCTGCTTCAGACACCTTTAGCAGCTTCAAACACCGTTAGCTGCTTCAAACACCGTTAGCAGCTTCAGACACCTTTAGCAGCTTCAAACACCGTTAGCAGCTTCAGACACCGTTAGCAGCTTCAGACACCTTTAGCAGCTTCAAACACCGTTAGCAGCTTCAGACACCTTTAGCAGCTTCAAACACCGTTAGCTGCTTCAAACACCGTTAGCAGCTTCAGACACCTTTAGCAGCTTCAAACACCGTTAGCAGCTTCAGACACCGTTAGCAGCTTCAAACACCGTTAGCAGCTTCAGACACCGTTAGCAGCTTCAGACACCGTTAGCTGCTTCAAACACCGTTAGCAGCTTCAAACACCGTTAGCAGCTTCAGACACCGTTAGCAGCTTCAGACACCGTTAGCAGCTTCAAACACCGTTAGCAGCTTCAAACACCGTTAACAGCTTCAGACACCGTTAGCAGCTTCAGACACCGTTAGCAGCTTCATACACCGTTAGCAGCTTCAGACACCGTTAGCAGCTTCAAACACCGTTAGCGGCTTCAGACACCGTTAGCTGCTTCAAACACCTTTAGCGGCTTCAAACACCGTTAGCGGCTTCAGACACCGTTAGCAGCTTCAGACACCGTTAGCGGCTTCAAACACCTTTAGCGGCTTCAAACACCGTTAGCGGCTTCAGACACCGTTAGCGGCTTCAGACACCGTTAACAGCTTCAGACACCGTTAGCAGCTTCAGACACCGTTAGCAGCTTCAGACACCGTTAGCAGCTTCAGACACCGTTAGCAGCTTCAAACACCTTTAGCAGCTTCAAACACCTTTAGCAGCTTCAAACACCTTTAGCAGCTTCAAACACCGTTAGCAGCTTCAGACACCGTTAGCGGCTTCAAACACCGTTAGCGGCTTCAAACACCGTTAGCGGCTTCAAACACCGTTAGCGGCTTCAGACACCGTTAGCGGCTTCAGACACCGTTAGCTGCTTCAAACCCCGTTAGCAGCTTCAAACACCGTTAGCAGCTTCAAACACCGTTAGCAGCTTCAGACACCGTTAGCAGCTTCAAACACCTTTAGCAGCTTCAAACACCGTTAGCTGCTTCAAACACCGTTAGCGGCTTCAGACACCGTTAGCGGCTTCAGACACCGTTAGCGGCTTCAGACACCGTTAGCGGCTTTAGACACCGTTAGCGGCTTCAGACACCGTTAACGGCTTCAGACACCGTTAGCGGCTTCAGACACCTTTAGCGGCTTCAGACACCGTTAGCGGCTTCAGACACCGTTAGCGGCTTCAGACACCGTTAGCGGCTTCAGACACCGTTAGCAACTTCATACACCGTTAGCGGCTTCACACACCGTTAGCGGCTTCAGACACCGTTAGCGGCTTCAGACACCGTTAGCGGCTTCAGACACCTTTAGCGGCTTCAGACACCGTTAGCGGCTTCAGACACCGTTAGCGGCTTCAGACACCGTTAGCGGCTTCAGACACCGTTAGCGGCTTCAGACACCGTTAGCGGCTTCAGACACCGTTAGCGGCTTCAGACACCGTTAGCGGCTTCATACACCGTTAGCGGCTTCAGACACCGTTAGCGGCTTCAGACACCGTTAGCAACTTCAGACACCGTTAGCGGCTTCAGACACCGTTAGCGGCTTCAGACACCGTTAGCGGCTTCAGACACCGTTAACGGCTTCAGACACCGTTAGCGGCTTCAGACACCTTTAGCGGCTTCAGACACCGTTAACGGCTTCAGACACCGTTAGCGGCTTCAGACACCGTTAACGGCTTCAGACACCGTTAGCGGCTTCAGACACCTTTAGCAGCTTCAAACACCTGTAATCAGAAACTATAGACAAGCTTATCACTCAATCACTAGACTATCAGACCATTAAATGACTGAAAGTACAGGACAGGACCTGACAGGATGTGAATGTGTTTGTAAGGGATACCTACCAGCACTGTGTAAATGTGCAGACATCTATAGACTGGTGAGAAGTCCACCAAGTCCTGAGCTGTAAGAATCTGTCAAACAGACATCAATAAACATGATTACTGTCAAATAGATCTTTGTTTTCAACTCATTTCCTGAATGATTGTTCCAACAAATACCATGTAAAAAAACATGAATATTAACTGCTTGTATTTTCATCCATTTATTTTCTAAATGTCAAGAGGGGCCGGGTGTCACCTCACGGCCAGTTTGTGACTCAAGATTCAGGTCTAAAATCACAGGTAGTGGGTGTGAATTAAGACGAGCAAAGGTGAACCCACTGTAGATGTATATATACAGTCCATGTAGACTCAGGACAATAAGCAAACATATGAATATATACATGTAGATGTATATATATGAATCCAACTATTTAAACATTTTTAATAACACTACACATAACATTTCCTCACCTCTTCATCTGCTTCCTCCTCCTCTCCTGTGTCGCCGTCCATCAGCAGGCCGTTGGGAATGTGAGTGTGTGTTCGTCCATTGAGGGAATACATCGGCTTGGTGTAGTGGCCTATACTGGCCTGCTTTGCTACTGCACTGTTAAACGTCCTGTGCTGCTGTGCCTGAACACACACATACACACAATCAGAACCCTTCTCAGAGCTGATGGTGAACCAGTTGTGTGTACAGTCACATACCTGTCTCATTGCCGTCTCCCCAACCTTGTCTGAATGCTTTCGGATGCTTTCCAGGAAGTCTTTGAGGTCCGACATGGAGACCTGTTTGATTTCTTCTCTCAGTCTTGGCAGGTTTTCAGCCATTATCTGACAGAACCGGTACTGACTGACCCTGCAGAGGAGACACAGCGGAACCAACATTTGCTGCTTAAAAAAAACATCCACCCGCTGTCCACTTAATCAGCTCCAGCTGTTCTACTTCCTGTTAACAGTCATATCTAACCAGCCAATAAGAAGATAGGGGATTTAAGAGACTTTGAATGTGGCATGGTTGTTGGTCTGAGTTTTTACTGGGATTTCCACCCACAACCATCTCCAGGGTTTCCAGAGATGGTCTGAAGAAGAGAAAATATCCAGAGCAGCAGTTGTCTGAACCAGGATGTCTGGTTGATGTCAGAGGTCAGAGGAGAATATGCAGACTGGTTGGAGATGATAGAAAGACAACAGTAAGTCCAATCAGCACTGGTTCCAGGCAAGGTCTGCAGAACAGCATCTCTGAACTGAACACGTCCAGCCATGAAGCAGATGGACTACAGCAGCAGAAGACACACCGGGTGCCTCCTGCCAGCTAAGAACAGGAAACTGAGGCTACAATTCACACACACTCACCAACACTGGACAATAGAAGATGGAGAAACGTTGCTGGTCTGATGAGTCTCCATTTCAGCTCCACATTCAGATGCTCGGCTCAGAATCTGCTGGAAACATCATGAAAACATGGATCCATCCTGCTTTGGATCAACGCTTCAGGCTGCTGCTGGTGTCATGGTGGGGGGAGATTTTCTTGGCCCACTTTGGGCCCCTTAGTACCAACGTGGCCTGGTTTAACCAGCACAGCCTACCTGAGTATTGTTGCTGACCATGTCCATCCCTTTATGACCACAGTGGAGCATCTTCTGATGCTACTTCCAGCAGGATAATGCACCATGTCACAAAGCTCAGATCATCTCCACCTGCTTTCTAGAACATGACGATGAGTTCACTGGACTCCAACGGCCTCCACAGCCACCAGATCTCAGTCCAGTAGAGCAGCTTTGGGATGTGGTGGAACGGGAGATTCTCATCATGGATGCAGCCGATAAACCTGCAGCAACTGTGTGATGCTGTCATGTCAATATGGAGAAAACCTCTGAGGAAGGGTTCCACCACCTGCTTCATCTATCACACCAGGATTAAAAAGGTCCGACCCGGTACTAGAAGGTGGTCCTGATGATGAGGATGACCCGGTACTAGAAGGTGGTCCTGATGAAGAGGAGGGCTCGGTACTAGAAGGTGGTCCTGATGAAGAGGAGGGCTCGGTACTAGAAGGTGGACCTGATGAAGAGGACGACCCGGTACTAGAAGGTGGTCCTGATGAAGAGGAGGGCTCGGTACTAGAAGGTGGTCCTGATGAAGAGGAGGGCTCGGTACTAGAAGGTGGACCTGATGAAGAGGACGACCCGGTACTAGAAGGTGGACCTGATGAAGAGGACGATCCGGTACTACAAGGTGGTCCTGATGAAGAGGACGACCCGGTACTAGAAGGTGGTCCTGATGAAGAGGACGACCCGGTACTAGAAGGTGGACCTGATGAAGAGGACGACCCGGTACTAGAAGGTGGACCTGATGAAGAGGACGACCCGGTACTAGAAGGTGGTCCCGATGAAGAGGACGACCCGGTACTAGAAAGTGGACCTGATGAAGAGGACGACCCGGTACTAGAAGGTGGTCCCGATGAAGAGGACGACTCGGTACTACAAGGTGGTCCCGATGAAGAGGACGACCCGGTACTAGAAGGTGGTCCCGATGAAGAGGACGACTCGGTACTACAAGGTGGTCCCGATGAAGAGGAGGACCCGGTACTAGAAGGTGGACCAGATGAAGAGGACGACCCGGTAGTAGAGGGTGGTCCTGATGAAGAGGACGACCCGGTACTAGAAGGTGGACCTGATGAAGAGGACGACCCAGTACTAGAAGGTGGACCTGATGAAGAGGAGGACCCGGTACTAGAAGGTGGACCTGATGAAGAGGACGACCCAGTACTAGAAGGTGGACCTGATGAAGAGGAGGACCCAGTACTAGAAGGTGGACCAGATAAGTGGAGAGTGAATGGTAATCAGAAATACTCCTTATTAAAAATAACGTACTTTTGAAAGACATAATTGCTTCAATTGTAGTTTTAGGGGAAACAAGTTAGTTTCTCTAGGATGAAAGAATGAGGCAGACTCAAATGTTACATGTTCACAAAAGAAACAAAGATCAGGTGATTATACTAAACCGGAAAACTGCTAAATCAGCTCCACAGGGCCTTTAGCCTCAGTTATAACTTCACTTTGATTTTACAGCTACAAGCCTAAGTCTCATCAGCCTTGATTTGATCAAGATTTAAACACCTATAAACTCAAAATGTTAGTTGTAGAAATTTCCTTCAGCATCCCTGATGGTGTGATCTTACCTTGGAATATAGATTTTCTCCAGCTGCTCCATGGTTTTCAGTGCAGCATAATATCTGTGGAGACAAGCAGTGATGTTTCACTTCAAAAACAATAAAAGTGGTGTTTTCTACAATATACTAATATTTAGAGATGTCCACCTGAAATCAGATCAGTACAAATGTTTGCAGAAAATGCGGCTGAAAGCAGCTATTACAATCAGCTCCAATCCGGTTCATTCAGGTGTGTTAACACAATGCTGAGGAGGAAAGACATCAGCAGTGGTCTCTGGAGTCCATTCATTAATCTGGATCAGAACAGGTTTCCACTTTGCCTCAGGGCATTTTAAATGAGCTTTGGTCCAGAGAAGACGGAAGAAGCTGGTTCTGGATCCTGTTCACATCTGGCTTCTTCTCTGCATGATGGAGCTTTAACCTGCGTTTGTGGGTTTCAGGGTGAACTGTGTTCACAGACAGTGGTTTCTGTTTTGTATGTAATATGGAGATCTTCTCTACCACTGATGTGTGCTGGCTAAGTTGCGGCTCAGGTTATTAACCCCTCCACTAAGTTTTATGCCATTTTTCGTCTTAATTCTGTGTCTTGTTCCGCTTTCAATGTTGAAACTGTCACTTCTCACTTTGACTGTGTGTGTAAAACTACACTGGACATAGTTGTTCCTTTGAAGACGAGACGTCTCAGACCCAGGCATGAGCCCTGGCTAAATGACATTACACGCGCTACCAGGCGTATGTGCAGGAGAGCTGAGCTGAAATGGAAAAATGATAGGTCAGACATAACCCCAGATTCTCTTTACGGTCATTGACTCTGTTCTTTGTGCACCACGAACAACCTGCCTGGAGAGCTCAACTAAAATGTGTGAGGATTTTAAGAACCTTTTCATTAACAAGGTTGTGAGCATTGGGGCCCTTATTACTCCTCCCTCCTGTGATCCCTCCATTTCAGCGTCATGCTCTACTGTTTTTCAGCAGTTTGAGCCGGTTACCCTGCAGTTTTTGGAAGATCTAGTAAGACTTATGAAGCCTGCTGGATCTCCCAATGATCCTGCTCCACCTCGTCTTTTAAAGAGGTCTTCTCCACTTTAGCTCCTTATGTGCTCCATATCATTAATGGCAGCGTAACTAATAAGAGTTTACCTGAAAGTTTGAAACATGCAGTGGTTACACCACTCATTAAGAAGCCTGGCCTGGACTCTTCCATCTTATCAAACTTCAGGCTGATCTCCAAGCTTCCTTTCATCTCTAAAGTTTTGGAGAAAGTTGTGTACTCCCAGCTGCATTCTTTCCTGGAGAAAAATAGTGTCCTTGAATTGTTTCAGGCTGGTTTTAAAGCACTGCACAGTACCGAGTCTGTACTTTTGAGGGTTTTTAAATGATGTTTTTATGACCACAGATTCGGGTCACTGTGTGGTGTTGGTACTGTTGGACCTCACAGCAGCCTTCGACTCAGTGGACCAGCAGATCTTTTTCTCTCGCCTGGAGAACTGGGTTGGCATGCGGGGTGGAGCTTTACAATGGTTGAGATCTTACTTAACCAAGCTGAGTTTTAGTGTCCAGATTGGAGCTGCAGAGTCCTCTTCTGCTCCTTTCATGTGTGGAGTTCCTCAGGCTTGGATGTCTTTTAATTTTCTTCATTTTAATGACAGAAAGACTGAGGTGTTGCTACTTGGACCCAGTGACGTCTACATGGGTGCAGTTGACCTGGGGTTTTGGCTGATTATTTAAAATCTGCAGCAATAAACCTCGGAGTGTGCTTACATGGTAACCTCAGACTTCACTCACAGGTGAGCTCAGTGGTCAAGTCTATTTTCTTTCAGCTAGGACAACTGTCAAAGGTTAAACAATTTCTTTTTCAGCATCATCTAGAGATTTTGGACTACTGCAACACACTCTACACCGGGCTCAGTCAGACCTCCCTCGATCGGCTGCAGCTGGTCTAAAATGCTGCAGCTCGACTTTTAACTGGCACTAAAAAACGAGAGCACATTACTCCCGTCTTGGCTTCCCTTCATTGGCTGCCTTTTCGTTTTAGAGGCGATTTTAAAATTCTTCTATTTGTTTTTAAGTGCCTCCACAGTCTCATCCCACAGTATTTGTCAGACCTTCAACCAAACACACCGTCACGCTCCCTCAGGTCAGCAGACAGGTCACTTTTAACGGTCCCCTCAACCAAGAGGAAACTTAGAAGTGACCGAGCTTTTTCTGTGGCTGGACCGAAACTGTGGAACCAGTTGCCTCCACATATTAAGGACGGCTCTTCACCTGCTGTTTTTAAACCACTGCTTAAAACACATTTTTCTCTTTGGCTTTTAACACTAGTTGAGATGTTTGTTTTTGTGATTTTCTTTTTAAACTAAACTAAAAGGACAGTGAAGGCCATCAAGATCCCGACTAAGAAGAATCTGAGACTGATGTTCGGAGAATGACCTGCCAACCCCTTGTCTGAATAAATCAATAAAAATCCATTTATTGAAAGATGTGATGAAGGCTGTTTTTTCTGTAAACATTATCAACAATATAGCATATCTGACCAAACTTTGATAAATTTTATCCAATTGTAGTACACTAGAAGTGAGGTTATGTACCTCACTTCTCTGCAGTGGCCCAGCCCCATGTTTATTTTTCTGTATGTGGCTCTCAGCAAACTAAGTTTGGACACCTCTGCTGTAGCTGGTGGATCTTCAAAGTCTGAGGAACATTGTTCTGTTTTAGATCCAGTTTGTCTCAGATTGGTGAAGCTCTGTCCATCTTTCCATCTGAGAGACTCTGCCTCTCTGAAATGCTCCTTTTATACCCAGTCATGTTACTGGTGCCAGGTAACCTGGTTAGTTGTCCAATGCTCCTCCAGGTGTTTCTGGTTTGTACCAGGTACTTTTCCAGCCTTTTGTTGCTCCTGTTCCAACTTTTTCCATCAGATTCACTATCAGCTCATATTTTCATCTCATGGTGAAACGTTTCTGTTTCATCCTCTGATGTGTTGGTGATCTTCTGCTGGGAATAAAAGATGAGTTGAGATTCAGAAATTCTTCACTTCTGTTTTTATTGATATTTTACATGAAGACCAACTTTTTGGAACTGTGGTTGTGAAAGAGGGTGTACTTTACATTCCCACATGACTGTATGTCCATGCCTGCAGCCCTCTGTGGGATATTCTATTTACAATTTTCTTTCTTGCAACTTGAGGTTTTTGAGATTTTGTTCTCTTTCACTCTGCATAAATCACAAGGGTTCAGCATTAGGTCAGTGTGCTAAGCTCCCACCATTAGGCTGATAGGCAGGCTGTGAAGGGATCTAATTGGTTGGTCAGCAAGTGTAAAATGTGCTGTTGACTAAATGAATAGGAGACGCATAAACTGAGCAGTGAAAGGGTTTGGCAGAATGCAGAGCAGCAGGACAGAAGACACAAAGACTGGAGGTGGTAGGACACTGAACAGAATGTGACCTCTGAGTTACAGCACGCCACGTCATTAGTATTTTAGGTATACTTCACACACACTCATTTTTGGCTTGTAGGGACATACCTTCAGCATGTTCCCAAAGTTCCTTAGCTTTAACCATCACAACATGGTGGGTAACTTCTTCAAGCCGTTACATGCCTGTTTGCAGGGCTCTGAGCCCCTACAGGTACACAACACAACACATGCTGGCTGAAAGTTTATCTGGACGGTCCCAACTTTAGCCACAACAGTCAGTTTCAAAACAAGGAGGCAGAAGTGCCAGAAAGGACACTGCACAGTCTTCATTATTAACACTTAGCTTCACTCCTTCGCTCCACATGTTAACCTTAACATCACCCTGTACTTGTGGGGGTTAAAAGGTCTCCACACCCCCTCTTTAAGGAGTCCCCAAAAGTGGATATGTAATCAGATTTTTATCCCCATCATGAAGGAAAAACAAGCACCCCCCCTCACACACACAAGCAAATCCTACAAGGTGGCCAACATGGTCTAATTGCCTTGGATTGGCTGAGGGCCATGACAGACCAGCAATGAGGGGGCCCTGTTGTGAACAAGGGCACACTGTGGGTCAATTGTCCCTCCAGTGAATAGTCTCTTCCTTTTGTACACAGTAATGAACAAGAAAGGGTCATTATTTTCTTGTCCAAAGTGAGCTCCCCTCCCTTCTTTATACAGACAGGCATGTAATAGACCCAAAAAGGAAGTTCATGGGGTAAAACATGAAGTTCAGTCAATTTTATGGAGCAGAACAAGAGTTGAGAAGTCAGTCAGAAACCTGTCAAAGATTCTGGATGTCTGCAGATCAGCTTGGAAGGACAGCTGATGTCTGAAGCTGCCGTATAAACCGCTTCAGTAGAATAGAAAACAAAATACAGCGGTCCCTCACTATAACATGGTTCACCTTTCGTGGCCTCGCAGATTTCTTTTTTGTGCAATTTTGCATGCTTTTGTTTTACAGCGCATTGTGTTCTGCGTCCTGATTGGCTGTAGACCACTGTCCACCAGTCTCCTCCGTGCCGTGGCTCCTGTACAGTACAGAATGTGTTCAGCTTGCCAAATTTACATAAATTGACTTATTTTTCTACAAAGGTTTGAACTTTGGGGGTGTTTAAACAAGAGAGAAAAGTGTGAAAATGTAAATGCCTGTCTGAGAAAAGTGTATAAAGTGTGTAGAGAGGGGTTTTACAGCCTTAAAACATCTATAATAATTGTAAAAAATAAAGCTGACTACGTCATGGATTTCGCCTATTGTGGGTTATTTTTAGAACGCAACTCCCACGATTAACGAGGGACCACTGTAACCCAAAATAATACATAATATTCCTAAATAATCCAGAAAGGTTCTGACAGCTGATTCAGAAAACTGCAGAGAGGGTTCTGATGACAATCAGGCTTCAAACTTTTCTTCCTGATCAATCTTATAGCAGGTCTGACTTGGTGACCCTGATCCATCCGTTAGTCCTGCTGCTATAGGCCAAGGCTGCTGGGGGACGTCCCATGATGCACTGGGCTCCTCTCTGCTCTTTTTACTCTCCATGTAGAAATATCTGACATTGCTGTTGTGGTACTTGTTGACCCCTCTTTCCTGTCCTCCCCACCCCCAACTGATCAAGGAAGATGGCCATCCTTTCCTTCCTGGTCCTGGTGCTGATGGAGGTTTTCCTCCTTCCTGGTCCTGGTTCTGATGGAGGTTTTCCTCCTTCCTGGTCCTGGTTCTGATGGAGGTTTTCCTCCTTCCTGGTCCTGGTTCTGATGGAGGTTTTCGTTCCCTGTTCTGGTTCTGATGGAGCTTTCCTTAGGTAGGCCATTATTTTAAGAACTGGTTATTATGAACATAGTCACTAGAAACTGGACTAATGTGGATCACATGAGATGTTTTAACTGGACTACAATGAACTGGACTGTGTCCCCTGGGGCGCCAAAAACGGGGGTGGGGGGGTAAATGTAACAGTTTAGTTACAATGCATTAGTAAAATTAAGTTTCTTTGCTTTGGAAACATTTCTGAACAGGCTAAGACTAAATAAAAGCATTCATCAATATCATAACATGTGTTTTAATGGGGCGGGGCCGTTCGGGTCGGGTTAAAAAAAATAGAAGCGGAGGTGCGGGGAGGTTTGGTGCGGTCAAATTTTTTTAAGAGCGGGACCCGCGGGTCGGAAAGAAACCCCGACCCACGCATCACTAGTGAACAGTACGTCACCCAGTTCTTTCAGAGGCGAGGTGGTCGGTTAGTTCGTCTGATGGAAAGTTGTGGAACATCAGCTTGTTGTCTCTTCTAAACTTTGGCCATATAAGCTAGCTCACTTTGCTCCATATTAGCTCAAATTCCTGAAGAAAACTCTGGATTTTATTCATTTAACTGTTTTAGTCAAATAATCAACGCAGGTAAACGATTAACAAGCTGCTAAAAACAAATCACGCATGTTCGAACAGACACGAGAGCAGCCGAAGCAGATGCTGCTAATTTGCCTATATTTTCTAGATATCAGAAGATTAACTAGCAACAAGCATATAGCATCATATATGTTTCCCCACTAATCTAAAGCTTCACCTGTGAGTCTACAGATCTGGAGATAAATTAGACTTCATGTGTTGCTACATGAGGGAGACGATGACGTGGAGGATTGGTAGTCAGATCAGTTTCCCTTCACATTGTGGGTGAAATCACTGAAAACACCTTTAAGTAAAACAAATAGTGGGAGGCCACCAGAAATAATGATGGTGATGCTGTTACACATGACATTACATAACTGGAGGTACTATATAACAGAACAGCTGATAAATGGTTTTCTAGGGAGAAAGCTCCACTTTGGGCTCTTGGTGAAAAACGCTGAGCAAGGACAGGGGGTTCATTGGGGTTCATTGCCCATATTCTACTAAATACTACAACAACATGTATCTTTAGTAAATTATAGTGATATGAAAATCTCTCCCGGGTTAAACAGCATAAATGCAACTTGAGCCTACTGGTGAATGATTTCTCCACCAGCACCAAAAAGACTCAACAAATTACATAAAACTAGAATTTTGGGGAAAATTATTTACTAAGTATTTCAGAGACGTTGGCAGAACTCTGCTGGACCTGAAGATACTCGAGTTAGCACATAGCGACTTAGTGCCGCTTTGACTCTCAGTGGCTACGTCCACCATAATGGAACAGTGGACACATTCAGCAGAAAGACTGGTCCCACAGGAGCGACTGGATCTGGTCGTGAACAGGTTTACACTGAGAAACAGCCTCAAACAGCTGTGATGGAGTCTGGAACAGAAATGCTGCAGGGCACTCCAGATGTCAGCATCTGTTGGCATCCTAAGTCACACTGGGAGAGCAAATAAAGCTGTGAGGGATAGACGGTGAGATGGTTACCTTTTGGATTCTAGCTGCTCCTTTAATTTGCTATACATTTCAAGCACTGCAAATGAAGAGAAGACAGGAAACAGGATTAGTTTCCAGATTCTTGCATTTTAATCAGTCTTTCTCCACAGGAACAAACTGTTTAAAAAATGATCTAATAGGCTGATTAGAAGACACATTCCTGTAACTATAACAGCATGTCTGAATGAAGGGTGAGGAACATGACCAATGTCTGCATGCCGCTGCTTCTACACACTCATAGAGCCATGGACGTCTGATGTGTGAAAGGTTACCTGGTATGCAGAGCTGGAGCTTCTCCACTGTGGTGGCCATGTTCATCTGCTGGATCCGACAGCGAATCACCTCCTCCGTCTGAGCCGTCACCTGGGGGAGAAAACACACAATGAGGCCACCACTGCTGACAACTGGGTGAAAGTACGGCCATGTCTAATGCAGAACTGTCCTTGTGGTTAATGAGCAAGCATTTGCCGTGACAAGAGAACAAAAAGCATGTTCTCTGCATGTTGGGGTTATACACATGTACAGACTTACCTCCCTCCCAGCTTCTTGTAGTCTTCGGTTAGTGTCTGTCACTTGACCCTGAAAACAAACACAGTTCAACTGTAAAAAGTCTCATTTTAGTCTTTTCACAATGAATGATGAGAACTGAAGAGACCTGCTGTACACATAGAAACAGAGCAGTCTGGTCTTTTTCAAGCTCTCTTTTTTTAACTGTTTATTAGGGCTGTCAAATGGCTGGCTGCCGGGCTGGAGGCAGGACACTTCCTGGACAGGTCCGTTTCTGGTTTCCCTTTTTAACCGCTTACAGGTCAGAGCGTGAAAAATTCAATAACTGAATAATCTGATTATTTCAATAATCATACTAGAGACGTTTACATGCACAGCAGAAATGTGATAATAAAGATCATAGTTTACATTTTTAGTCTGTTTCCTTTGGACTGTGTACATACGTGGTGACACGAAACTCAAATTTCCTGTTATTTTCCAAACATCGTCTTGTTTTGTGAAACACAGTTTTAGCATTAGCTGTTCTAACGTGGGAGCTAATAGGCCTGCAAAACAGTCTACATGCTGCTCTGATACTCCATGAGGAGGAAACAACAGGCTTTCAGTGCTGCTCATCACTGCACCATCTCTACTATTTGTCCATCTGATCCACGGTGAGTGTTGAACCCCCACACATAAGAACCCCCTACGTCCTCTAGCAAGAACTGGGCAGCACGGACAACAGGATGTCTCTAACAGTACATGCCATGCGTAAACTGGCTATTTGTTCCTCCTTTCTATTTAAAGCATCCCTCTCAACCCTCTTCTCTTCTGAATGCTGCTGAAAGCATATTTATAAAAGCAGTTTATGGCAGCAACCACTGAACAAAGTGCTGAACATAAAATAACAAACATTAAAAGACATGTTTTAGTGTTTTCCTGCCACTAGGGGGCAGTGTATGTGGGACAACCTGAGCTGTGAGCTGCTCCTGGCTTGGTTGGGCCGTTGTTGGTGCTTTAGCTTTGCTCAGGTGAGGTAAACACATACTAATGCTGGGCTCACACCAAACGATTTTCACGATTGCAGACTGAAAACGGAAGTCTTTAGGAAATCTTAGGAGTTTTACTGTAGTCACAGCACGCTCCTGTCATCTCGGTCATTATGTGTGAGCTGGTAATGTGCGCTGTTTAACATCAGTCTTTCCCTAGTCTTGGATCTGCGATAATATCAAACATGTTTGATATTATCGCAAGTCGCAGTTACGAAACACGATCACAACCAATAGATGAGCTCTAAAAAACAGAAACAGGAATCCCGACAGAACACCGGCAAAAACGGATGGAAAAAAAAAAAAAGACAAAGAAGAAGCGGTGATGAAACGTCGTCGGTGGAGCGTCCAGAAAGAGGAGCGGACGGTTATTAAGAAGTAAACGTCTGCTGTGGATCATTTCTGTGTTACAGTATAATGATCTAACAAATGAGAGAAGAATAGAAACTCATTCATCCCTCCAGGTTCTGAAATTCTCCCCTTGTTTGCTTTACTGAGGGCAGATCAGCCCTGTTCCATATCAACTGTCCAACATGTCACAAAAAATGCTAAAAGAATCTAGTTGCAGTCTTTGTAAATAGTGACCCCAAAAGATTCACAGTCTTTAGCTGTGTCCCAATTCAGGGTCTGCACACTTCGAAGTGCGGATTCGTCGGCCACATACGTCATCGCGGTGCGCTAAGTACTGTCCCAATTCACAGAATTTGAAGGACCCTCCGAATCCACCCTTCGAATCCGCACTTCGTTTGGCCTCAAACGAAGGCTGCTGGTGATGCATCCTTCGCGGCCTCTTTTCTCCCACAATTCATTGCGCACAGGACGGTGGCGAATCAGCAACCTCACAAGAGTCTTATTAAGTTTAAATAAAGTTTTATTTTAAAAAAAGTTCGTTTTTTTAACTACACTTTAGTATAAACGTTACAAAACAAAGTACATTTAAAGCATGTTTGTTAAATGGTGACATTAAAATTCGGTAATATTTGATATTCAGATACTTTTAAGGGGTTAATTAAGTGTGTACCGGCTGGAAAACAACAGAGCCTCAAACCGTTTTTTTTTTTTTTAACTGTCGGTGTTGCCGCTCCGTGTTCAGCGTCTACTGACGTTTCCTACGAGTAATTTCTGAGGTTTAAGTGATTAAACGTCCTGTGTTGTTGCTATGGGAAATTCTTGTAGACTAGGTAGGCTGTCCCATTTCACGAACGTTAAGCAGACTTCGAAGTGTGTAGACTACGGAGGACACTCTGTAGCCTACGTAGTCTGCGCACTTCGAAGTGTGCAGACCCTGAATTGGGACACAGCTTTTGTCAAATCTCAGCTGAAAAAATAGCCATCCTTGAGGACTGAAAGCACCTCAATGATGGTATAAACACCATATGTATACATATATATATATATATATATATATACACATATATACATATTAGGGCTGTCAAATGATTAAAATTTTAAACCAGATTAATCATAGCTTACAAATGAATCATGTTTTGATTGATGTCTGAAACTGACCTGTTTTTATTGTAAGTCAATGCTACAAATATTTACTGTTAACTGATCTTCCCTCGGGTAAACATCACATGTCCAAGGGTCAGTAAATGCAACATGAAATGTACTTCTTTGTTGTTCTGTATCATCTCTACCATGTTCTAGATTATAATGCACAATTCATACAGCATCATCTCATCAACCATTTACACATGGTGACAACATCTGTCATAAAACCAGCAGATGTTGACGCTAAACAGCTGATATTGATGAAGAAACTCTGATAAAACTGATGATCTGGCTAAAAACACAAATGTCTCATTTGTGCCCCCCTTTTTCCTGGCCAGTGCTCCTGCCTGGCCCCCTTTCAAAGCTTTTCTAGAACCACCCCTGCATAGCTGAAGTATAAACCCTGTCTACCATCAGCCAGCTGCTGTGTTTGTGATACTTTGGGGTAAATACCTGAACGATAAACAAACACAACAAGAAAGAAAAGCCGATCAGCTGATCACTGTCAGCCATCATGATTCATGGAACAGGAGATGGAGAGGAGGAGGAGACACAGAGAAGACCACAGAGCCGCTAGACCAGCAATGTTGGTGCATGACGCAGGAAAAGAAGAAGAAGAAAAAAGTTTCAACCAGAGAAGTGTGGGAGTTAAAACACCATCATCCTCCACGGGGTGACGCTCATGTGTCCTTCCATCAATGTTCTTTTTATTCTCAAATCCATCCATAGCGTCAGCTGGCTCACCTTTTCCATCTGGCCTCTACATCTCGATGACCATACCAGAGAGATGATGGCAAGTTGTCATGACCCACACGTGTTGTGTTAAAAATTAAGGCCCAACTGATTTATCGGCAGGCCGATTAAATCGGCCAGTATTAGCCATTTTCAAAATGGCCGATATCGGCAGCTGTTTTGCAGATTTTATGCCGATTTATTCTTACTTTCTCATAAAACAGTAAATGCTGTTAAGTCTTGGAGTCTACAGAATGATGCCCTTGCAGTGGTTGTCCACTAGATGGCGCTCTGACTCCATTCAGTCTCACAGTCATCTCCTTGTCTTTTCAACAGGTAGCGTCAGCCAGGTTACATTACAGCAGTGGGCTGAGTGGAGCTTGCCGACAGGTACGTTTATAATAATGTTGTGACATTAATGACTCAGCATGTCTCCAGTTTTCAGCTTTTTATTTACGCTGCTTTGCTAACGTTGTGCTAAATTAGCTTAAGGTTAGCAATAACATCGCTGTTGTCATCCCAACCTAGCATAGCATTAGCTAAGTAGCCAGTAACTGTAGAAATAACAATAAGTGTATAGAATATCTGAGAGTCCAGAACGAGCGTTCATCACTCCGTCAGCTGCAGGTTGAGGCGTGTTTTAGGAGGAGAGATGAGGATGCAGAGGGGAGGAGCTTTATTCACTGCAGCATTGAAAACTTTATTAACATTACAGCCTGTCTTCACCACCGTCATGATGTCATGTCTTAGTTTTACTTTGTCAGAAAATACTAACGTGAGCGGCTGTAACAGCGACTCCATGTGTTAGCGCCAGACCATGGTGACCATCATATATAAAACACAACACTATCAAAGATGACGTCTTTCTGACATTTGAGAAAAACATCTCTGGTTTTTATTTTGGTTCATATATGATATTTGCTGTGATATATTTCATGGCAAAGAAAATATTGGAGTTAAAAAATGTAAGTTAACATTAAAGCACATCAGAAAGCTGCCTAAATAATGTTGGTAATATAAGGCAAACACCTTATATATATTTTTCTACAGCAACAGCAACACAAAAAGACAAAAGCTGGCATAACAGCAGAAAAGCTGGAGAGAAATAACTAAAACAACAGCAAAGGGAAATAAAAGGAGAAAAGAATCATATAAACGATCCATTCATATAATTAAATATTTTCTCTGATTCATTTATTCATAAATCAAATCAGTGATTTAACTTTCTATTGGGACATTTTCGTTATCTCCACATTAATTCCTCTATTATTCCGAATGAAAGTTCTTGTTCTTCCTTTCTGAGGAACTGGTGTCTTTCCGAACAGCAGCTGGTGAGAAGCTATGAAAACACAGCAGAGCTACACGGCTGTCCTGGACCGATGCAAAGACCCTCTGCTTCAATAAGTCCTCCTGTGTGAGAAAAATCTAATAAAACTAGTGATTTTAGGACATTTCAGAGCCTCTGAATAAAATGTGTTAATTTTGAGTTGGTTTTTATTTTTTTTAAAGATCTTTAAAAGTGAAGGAATGTAGTTTTGGTCCTAAACTTCTACAGACAGGTTTTGTTCCTTTCCGAGTGAAGACGGTCATTTCATCACATCTCTGGGTGGACCACCTTGCTTCTGGTTCTGCCAAATGAGCTGTCACATGTCTGTCCAACCTCCTCGTTTCGCTCTGCTCCCCCTCTTCATGCCCTCTCTTTTCCCTCGCTACCTCCCTCACTGCAGCTGCTCAGCCTTGTAATCAGCTCATTGTCCATGACGGAGCAAGAACAAAGGCAGGCAAATTCAGATTAACCAGGCAGCGGGGACCTGAACCCATCAGCGGTGCACTGGGCCTTTCATGCTTTTTAATGGCTTGTGACAGGCTCTTTCTCACAGATTCAGTGACAAACTTCTCAATTCTGGTTGTGGATTTTTGAACTCTCAGCTCTTGTCACACAGCTGAGAGCCATGACCCAATTGACCAGTCAGCTTTTTGATGAAAATTGTTTCAACAGTGAAGCTTCCAGACAAGGGGACCCGCTACATAATCACTGTTCCTTTTTATTTCATACAGAGGGTACAGCATCCGACCAGAACCGCCCCGCAGCAGAGACAGAGAGGACATTTATAGAAAGTGAATCAAGGCTGTTAGCTAAATCATCCTACACTGGTCAGTAGGCAGGAATCGGGTCTTTCCATTATGGGACAGAGGCTGTTATTACTGGTTATGTTTCAAAGTCCCTGACTGTCCTGGTTTTTACGGCTGGTCTCTGGGCTACGCTCTGTGGTGACGGGACCCTGTGTGTGCCAGCTCAGGCAGGAATTTACTGCGCTCTAACATTACAGGCTCACCTGGGTTTTGGTGAGATATTGGAAAAGTTTCCATCTGGTTTTAAGTCAAGTTACAGAACTGGAACAGCACTTTCAAGAGTTTTTAACAACCTTCTTTTAACCGTAGATTCTGGAAGTTCAGCTGTCCTGCTTCTTCTAGACCTCACTGTAGTTTTCAGTGCAGTTGATCACCAGATCCTTCTGGATCGTTTGGAGCGGTGGGTTAGCATCAGAGGTTCTAAATTAACCCTTAAAACTCCAGCAGATCTCCCTGAGCTCCATCTCTTCCTCCATCATCAGTGTCTCAGCAGCGGTGGTGTGTATCTCTGTGGGGTAAATGTGATGGATATTTAACCCTTTAGCTGATCTACGGAAGTTTTCCAGACATTTCTATCCCGTCCAGGAGGTTTACAATCCAACCACTCAATGTAGTTTTATTCAGAGACTCTATCTGGTAAATCCACAATGATCCATGATAACAGCATTATTTATCACATTTCACCATAAAAACATCACCATCACTACTATGTAGCTAAGAGACCTCTATTTAGACCTGGACATGATGATGAAGCCACTTCCTGTCAGACTTTCCACCAATCAGAGAGCTTAGATTGACGGTAACGTCCAATCAGGAGCAGCCAAAGATCAACCAGTGAGCAGAAAGTTCTATGTGTGTGTGAAAAGAAGAAAAATAATGCTCCTCTATGGCTGGAATAAAGCCAAGAAGACGTTTGTTGGGGCGGCAGTGGTTTCAGGTTCTTTTCATCCACAACATGGAAGACCAGAGGATGAGAACCACTTTCACTCTGATGGTGATTCTAGTTTTGAAGCAGCAGCTCGACACCAGCATCCTGCTTTTCACTGGGGTCAGCTGGGGAGGCGAAGGGAGGTAGAGGACCGTATCGTCATGGCGACAGGACAAGGGAACGAGCATGCTCAGAACGACCTGAATTGATTTAAAGTGGAATGAATGTTTACATGATCGAGGAACTACTCATTTCAGATTTAAAACCATAATAAATCAGCCTCTTACTTCGGACTGAAGTTTAATTCTGAATGGCTATTTTCATTCAGAATTAGGTGTTTACAAGATCATTTTAAAGAAGATTTCATTTTCATTCTGAATTAAAGGGGAATTAAAACTCACATACGTACAGCATTACATAAGCAAAGCAAGATTAAAAACAGAATATTTCTATAAAACAAAGACAAAAAGGGCAACGTTGCAGTTTAAAACAATTAAAAATTAAAAGGTAACAGTTAAAAACTAAAAGCTTGTGAGAATAGAAACGTTTTGAGTCTGCATTTAAAAGAAGATCCTGTTGTAGCGGACCTGAGTTCGTGTGGTTGGGAACGTAGCAACTGGGAGCTCCATGAGCTGATTTTGACTGTATTCTGGGAATACAGAGTAGATCGATGATCTCAGGGTTCTGCTTGGTGTGTATTCGGTGAGCATGTCGGAGACGTAACGAGGAGCTGTGCCATTCAAAAAGAATGAAAAAAAAATTCTTTGCCTCACTGGAAGCCAATGAAGAGATATTAAAAATGGAGTGATGTGTTCACAGCTTTTGGTTCTAGGTAAAAATAGATAAATAAGGAGCCAGTCTGCTGCCAGCATGTAGCCGTCAGTGTGGAAAGTAGCTTTGGTCCTTCATTCCGGCAGAGCGGGACCAGACTGGAGGCTGGAGGTCTAGAAGTGATGCTACGCTAACGAAACACACAAGAGGAGGATTTCCTTTATTTATTCTTACACAATGTTTTTATTGTTGTCCTCATTTCTGCCCACACGTCTTTATTTCCCACAACTACTTGTCCACCTGGTTAAAAACACCGCCCACACAGCTATAGAATGAATAGAAAGAAATATTATTTAACTCTAAATAAACTGCTACCAATCTCAGATGTATCTGTACATATTTATTTTATAAATTAAAACAAATGACTAAATTACCGGCATCATTACTGTCATTTAGCAGACATATTTCTCCAAAGTGATTCACCGCTCTGGGATTCCAACTTTGATCTCCTGCATGGCAGACGGATGTTCTACCGACTGAGATATACATCCGGACGTTCCGATGCCTCTGGCGTGTCTTCTTCTGACACAGCATCTCCACCTGCTGCCACTATTCTGTCTTTCTGACACCAGTAACGCCCACGCCGTGCCCACCAGTTCCAATGTGCCTCATCATGGAAATGAAGTGATGAATATATATTACAGGCGTCCACATGACCAGTTATAGCCACCATGTGGGCGGGGCAAGGTGTTCCCCTCAGGTGCGCCCGCTTTAGAATTGATTCTGATTTATAAATGGAAACAGGTGGAGGACGTGTGTGTGCACGCTTTTATTAATCTGAAAGTAGAAGGGCAGCATTTCCTTTTTGTGCAGCAGACGCAGCCTGTAGTTTGTTTTGCTACGTTAAGTTGGATAAATGAGGAACCTGGTTCCTCAGAGACCTCCGACTCACTAAAAGAATTTATTTTATCATCATTCAGTTGTAAAAGTTTTCAGTCATCCAGTTTCTTACATCATCAATACACTGAATGAGATCATTTATTGGACAGGTGGTCAGCAGAAACAGATATGTAGAACTGTGTGTCATCAGAATCGGAATATGCTTACGGATTAACCAAGTGGGAGCATGTACAGATTGAACAAGGGGGCCAAGAACAGACCCTTGGGGAACACCATATGAAATGCTTACTTTGGCTGGTTTCACACTGCAGGCTGAAGTGACCTAAATCCGAATTTTTACCCCTATGCGGCCTGTATCTGATGTTTTTTTCAAATGCAACCTAGGCCACTTGGATATGTGGTCCTAAATCCGATACGTATCTTTTGCCACGCGACTTCTGTAACTACCAATAAGTGGATCTAGGTTGGGCTTTTTTAACCTAGTAGCACATTTAAGAACGGTGGGGAAAAGTCCAAAGAGCAGCAATTCCAAGTACATCTTCTACCAGACAATCAAAAACACATTCAAAAGCCTTGGTAGGCATTGCATCAAGACAATAGCTTAGCTGATGTACCTAGTTTTGGAGGTCATGGTTTTGTAAGGGACTAAAACTGGAGAGCGACAGCAGCATGGCACAGTGGAGTTGGAGAGTAGTGAGTTTTACCAGCCTGAGGAGGAGAGCCCAGCAGTTTCATGTTGTACTAAACAGAAACTTGGAATTATAGATTTTCAGCAATAATTTGAGAAGAATATTGCTGTCTAGATCCTTTATTTCTGTTATTTTTTCTGAGTTGTTCTCTGTAATTTCTATAATCATCCTGCAGTTTAGTTTTGCACCATTTGTGTTCAGACTTACGGCAGGTTCTTTTTTATGCTTTTAACTTACTTAAGTTTGACTGGAGCAATTTCATCTAAAATTCGTGTCACCGAATGGTTAAAAGTATTGACTAATGCGATTTTCATGATTTCCATAGTTGCAGACTAAAAACGGAAGTCTTTAGTAAATGTAGGAGTCTTACTGGAGTCCCGTCATCTCCATCGTTGGGTTTAAGGCGGTAATCTGCGCTGGTTCATGTCAGTCTTTCTTGGGTCTGCGACAGTATAAACGTGTTTGATATTGTCGCAAGTGGCAGTGACGTCACACAATCAACAACCAATAGATGAGCTCTGACAACAGCAGAAACCCTGACAGAACGACGACAAAAACGGACGAAAAAGAAAAAAAAAAAGACGAAGAAGAAGCGGTGATGCACCGTTGTAGGGGGACCGTCCAGAAAGAGGAGCGGATGTTATTAGAAGGTCTGCTGTGGATCGTTTCTGGGTTACAGTATCACGATTTAACGAATGAGAGAAGAATAGAAACTCATGAGGCAGAGCCACACTTCATGAAATAATAACAACGTGTAATTCCTTATTGATCCTTATTGATCAGTCCTGTTCCATATCAGCTGTCCAACATATCACAAAAATGCTAAAAGAATCTCGTTGTGGTTTCGTAAATAGTGATTCACAGTCTGAGACTCGAGTTAAAACTCTGAACATTTGTTGTTAGATGTGAGCAGGTAGTTCTCTTGAATCTTTTCCAAATCTTGTTAAAGTCTTCTGATGTACACCCAGCATAAGTTGTCACATAAAACATGTCGACTACTTGAACAGTTCTGGAAGATAACATGAGTTCAGTTTCAGTCTGAGTGGTTGGATTGTAAACCGCCTGGACGGGATAGAAATGCCTGGAAAACTTCCGTAGATCATCTAAAGGGTTAAATATCCATCACATTTACCCCACAGAGATACACACCACCGCTGCTGAGACGCTGATGATGGAGGAAGAGATGGAGCTCAGGGAGATCTGCTGGAGTTTTAAGGGTTAATTTAGAACCTCTGATGCTAACCCACCGCTCCAAACGATCCAGAAGGATCTGGTGATCAACTGCACTGAAAACTACAGTGAGGTCTAGAAGAAGCAGGACAGCTGAACTTCCAGAATCTACGGTTAAAAGAAGGTTGTTAAAAACTCTTGAAAGTGCTGTTCCAGTTCTGTAACTTGACTTAAAACCAGATGGAAACTTTTCCAATATCTCACCAAAACCCAGGTGAGCCTGTAATGTTAGAGCGCAGTAAATTCCTGCCTGAGCTGGCACACACAGGGTCCCGTCACCACAGAGCGTAGCCCAGAGACCAGCCGTAAAAACCAGGACAGTCAGGGACTTTGACTGGGGGTGACAGAGATCTAGAGTTTTTAGGGCTACTTCATGCTAGCAGATGAGAAACCATGTCTGAACTGGTCCAAAGTTTAGTAAATTTAAAGATGTATCTGCTGTGTATTAAAACCTAAACTGTTCTTTTATCCCCACCTTGTTTAACCTGCAGTCCTCTGCTATCATGCCTCTTACCATCAGTTTCTCTGCATCAGCCCGAACTTTAAGAAGCTCTGTGATGGCATCCACAAACCCCTGGTGGTGGAAATTACACATCTTCTCAATCTCACGGTCATGGTTCCTTATCCTGGCATCCAACTTTTCCATGAAGCGCTTGTGGGCATTGGGCTGGTCATCATAAATGGACCTGACAGAAACCAGACAGGGAAGAAGGGAAGAAACAGGGACGTAGAAGGGAAAAGAGAGGGATGAGTAAAAGATGAAATAATACAGAAACTAAGAGCTGTGAAAAAGTCTGTCAGAAAGCATCTCTGCAGCGTATTACAAACCGATAGAACTGCAAATGAAACAACCACTGGATTCACTGGAAACAAGTTGTCATGGTGATACAATCAAGTAAAAAGTGAACAAGTTTGTGAAGGTATAAAAAAAACAGCTGAACCTGCAGTTATTTCACTACCACATTAATCTGTAATATAGGCTGCAGTGAGACTCCACAACACTGTTTGCAAGCCACCAATACACACCAAAAGAAGTAGTAGTAGACCTGGAAGGAGAAGTCAGCCATCTTGGTTTTCATAACACAGCCACCTGTCTGCTGTAAGGGCTAAATAATGATCTACTGCAACCCTTCATCATGTATGCCTTCAGAGCCTTAGAGCACCTGCTGGGTTGGCTATGGCTTAAATAGAAAGGAAATTAGAATAGTTTTAAAAAGTTTTAAACATTTTATCTGATCCTGTATTTTGCTCACAGATATTCAGATGGTACGTTAGCTTTCTGAGCATCCTGATTCACTTTACTGAACCCAGTCTGACTTCTGGACTCCGTCATAACAAGTCCCTTTTCTGCAGCTTAGTTTCTAAATAAAGATGGTGAATTGATTTTCAGTCAAGGTCATGCATTCAAAAATATTTCTTTGAAGCTGAATACACACACACACACACACACACACACACACACACACACACACACACACACACACACAAAACATAGTGTTTGCCCCCTTCTTTTTTTTACATTTGTCACACTGAAATGTTTCACATCATCAAATGAAATACTAGACAAGTAACACAAGTAAAGACAAAAACGCAGGGCTTAATGATGGTTTTATTAAGAAATGGCCATGTGTGAAAAAGTGATTGCCATGTACACACGTGGACAAAAGTGTTGGTTCCCTTCGGTTAATGAAAGAAAAACTCACAATGGTTACAGAAATAATCTGAATCTGACTAAAGTAATAATAAATAAAAATTCTATCATATTTAACCAATGAAAGTCAGACGTTGCTTTTCAACCATGCTTCAACAGAATTATTAAAAAAATAAACTCATGAAACAGGCCTGGACAAAGACAAAATAATGTGACCAAAGAGTCGTGTTAATCCAAGGTGTGTCCACTAATTAGCATCACAGGTGTCTACAGCCTTCTAATCAGTCTGGGCAATAGCCACAGCTAGCATCTGGCCAACATGTTTCTCTAGTAGCAACAAGCACTAAGAAGCATTTCATTCAAGGATTAAAAACGCTAATAATTCAGCGTGGTGTTGAGCTCCACTGGTTAGCCTTTCACCTCATGTACAGAAGCTATGGCTCCGTGATGCAGCTGGCCAGGGGTTCAAATCCCAGCATGGTGTCCTTTGCAGTACGTCTGTGCCTCCTCTTTCCTGTCCAAATACTGAGGAACAAGGGCCAAAATATCCTTTAACTAATGTAAACAATCTAAAGGTAGATGGCGGAGTTACACAAGGAAGCGTTGCCGATTTAACACGGCTGTGTACTGGAACTGCTGGAGAACCACTTCTGGTTCATGGTCCTCAAACCATGAATTCACAAAGTTTTAAAACTTTGAGATGTAAAGTGATCTGAGATAACGGAAGTCCACTGAAGAAATATTAAATCTGAGTTCATTATTTATGATGGGTCAGGTCTATCAGAGCGAAGAGTCCAGAAGGATCCGATCATTTCCAGTAAAATGACTGGAAATGATCTGCTGCACTGGAAGCACACTGAGGAGCAGCAGCACCACCTTGTAGGAGCAGATGGGACACAGATGGCCAGTTGGCACATTGTTAAGAGTTCCCACTATGAATCCCTACTGGTAATCCAACACTTTCTTACACACCAGCACACACATGTACACACCAAGCCATTTGTGCCAGTTGAAGCTGGGCCAGGATAGCACTGAAATCCTGTTGGTGTGTGTGTGTGTGTGTGTGTGTGTGTGTGTGTGTGCAGACTTTATAAACACACACTGTACAAATGCGTATTATTAGTACTAACTTTCCTCCACGCATGTAGCACTTGCTGTATCTATAAAATCTGTAATTTTGTGCTTTTAAAATGAAAGTGTGAAACTATAATGCAGCATTTCTCAGCTCGTGACCGTGGGGGGGGTTTAACTGCACTCTAGGGACAATCTGAAGATTCCCGGCTTGTTTAGTTTGTTTTAAATGTTAAAAAACATCAACTCTGTTGAACCTGTCTTGTTGTAAGGCCTGTAAAACTTTTTAAAAACAAACTCCATCCATGTTGTAGAGCACAAACCCAGCAACCGCTGCCAAGGCGACTCATTTCAGGACCAGCATCTCCATCTAGTGATCCAAAGTGGATTACTACAACCCAGCTGCACATCCACAGGGTTATTTGATGCTTTGCAAGTTTAAATAGAGCAGGGCAACATAAAACCTATACTGCTCTATTTCCACACAGAATGGTAGAGGATGGCATATATAATTATTTTCTATTAATATTTACTGATAAAAAAAAAAATGTCTACAAGAATGATCAAATATTTACATTTATGTTCAGCCAGCCAGAGTCAGCAGATAACATGCTGGTCCACCTCGTACTGGCTGTGTTTGTCTCCTGGATTTTGTAACAAGAATGTTTACCAGGATCCTTTCCTTTCCTTTTCTTTTCTTGGGTCTGCCTGATCCTGTTCATGTTTATACGTTGTTGTTGTCTACTCTTGGACGGGTTGTACTGGAAATAATTTCGTTGCACTTGTAATGACAATAAAGTTCAGTTCAAGTTTAAGTTTTTAATTTTCTTTCAAACTTAATTACATTTCAACAAATTAAAATAAATATATAAAAGTTTTTGTTTTATTGTCTTGATTTTCTTAAAAATGAAATAAAAATAATCTTTGTATTTAGTGAGAACCTTTTTCCAAAGTTATTCCTGCCATCACCCTGATTGCAAAATTAGAAAAAGACTCAGGTTTGCTGTTAAATAGTGGTTATTTAAATTAATTAATTAATTAATTAAAAAAACACTAAATTCTAATGTTTTGGGGGAATTAATAAAGAGAGTTTTTTCTACTACGTTTCTACCGCGACGTTTTGGTGTCAACTTGTGACACCAGAAAAGCTTCTTCAGCTGAGGAAAAGCTGCATTTCCTGAAGGAAACAACGACAGCGATGGATGGAGTTTGTTTTTTTTTGCACCAACGTTGCAAAGCATTTGTATCTGTGACCGGCACTTCACGGAAGACTGCTGGACGAATCAGGTCCGGTACAACGAGGGATCTGCTACCGGGCTGAAAGGAGGGTCTGTTCCCACAATCAAGGACCACGTTTCCGGTCCTGAGCTTGTCTGTTTTGTTTTGATAGTTAGTGTGTAAGCAACGGTCAAACTAAAGGAATTAACCTGCTGCGGACTGCTGAGTCGCTGCGGGCTGCCGAGTTGCTGCAGGGCTGCTGAGTCGCTGCGGGTTGACGAGTCACTGCGGGCTGTCGAATCGCTGCGGGTTGACGAGTCGCTGCAGGCTGTCGAGTTGCTGCAGGCTGCTGAGTCGCTGCGGACTGCTGAGTCGCTGCAGGTTGACGAGTCGCTGTAGGCTGTCGAGTTGCTGCAGGCTGCTGAGTCGCTGCGGACTGCTGAGTCGCTGCAGGCTGTCGAGTCGCCGCAGACTGTCGCGTTGCTGCGGGCTGTCGAGTCGCTGCGGACTGTCTGGTCGCTGCGGGCTGCCGAGTCGCTGCAGGCTGTGGAGTTGCTGCGGGTTGACGAGTCGCTGCGGGCTGTCGAGTTTCTGCAGGCTGTCGGGTCGCTGCAGGCTGTCGAGTCGCTGCAGACTGTCGAGTTGCTGCGGGCTGTCGAGTCGCTGCAGACTGTCGAGTTGCTGCGGGCTGTGGAGTCGCTGCGGGCTATCGAGTCGCTGCGGGCTGCTGAGTCGCTGCAGGCTGTGGAGTCGCTGCGGGTTGACGAGTCGCTGCAGACTGTCGAGTTGCTGCAGACCGTTGAGTAGCTGCAGGTTGATGAGTCGCTGCAGGCTGTCGAGTCGCTGCGGGTTGACAAGTCGCTGCGGGCTGCTGAGTTGCAGCAGGCTGTCAAGTCGCTGCGGGCTGCCGAGTCGCTGCAGGCTGTGGAGTCGATGAGGGTTGCCAAGTCGTTGCAGGCTGTGGAGTCGATGAGGGTTGCCAAGTCGCTGCAGACTGTCGAGTTGCTGCGGGCTGTTGAGTCGCTGCGGGCTATCGAGTCGCTGCGGGCTGCTGAGTCGCTGCAGGCTGTGGAGTCGCTGCAGACTGTCGAGTTGCTGCAGACCGTTGAGTCGCTGCAGGTTGATGAGTCGCTGCAGGCTGTCGAGTCGCTGCGGGTTGACAAGTCGCTGCGGGCTGCCGAGTTGCAGCAGGCTGTCAAGTCGCTGCGGGCTGCCGAGTCGCTGCAGGCTGTGGAGTCGATGAGGGTTGCCAAGTCGTTGCAGGTTGTCGAGTTGTTCACTCTCGTTTTGAGGGTCTGATTCGGACTCGAACATGTAAAGCTGCATGTTTTGTGTTGACATTGTTTACGGAGTATTTGTATTTCTTTGGCTTGTTTACAAGTTCTGCCGGTGTTTCTATGATGAAAACTGTGCGCGTTTCCGACAACTACTCCCAGCAGTTGACCAATCAGAGGCAGCCGCATCATGGGGAGGCGGGGCTCCGGGCAGAAGAGTCTCATTCTGCTTGTTTCTGGCAGAGGCTGATCCAAGGGCCCACGGAGAGGATCCGTTTAATAAATAAAGGGGTTTGTTACAAACGCTGGATTGATTCCTGCCCTTGTGAACTCACATACTAAAATAAATTAGCCTGAAATTAGCATAGACAGATTTTACAAATGTGACATCTGAGTTGTGCTCTGACCAGGAACAGGATCTTTTAGGATCTTTACTAAACCATTAACTAAAAACTATTTTACTGGCAGTGCTGAACATTTCTGATTTGTATTCCCAGAGTTTTATGTGCAACTTTCTGACTCAATAACTCAGGTTTAACACCTACAATATATCATAAAAGCTGTTCACCTGAAGTTTTACTACAGGACTGAGCTCTGTGTTTCACACCGGTGGGAAACATCGTGCAGACGAAGCTCTGACTGCCAGACAAAATCAGGGAAATCTAGAGACATTCAACTTGCTTACACAAATAAAAACATCCACTGCCTGTAAAAGTGAGTAACATGAAGAGACTGAGAATCCGACTTCCTGGTTTTACAGTCTGTGTTTGCACCAGAGGTCTGGCAGAGAAGTCCAATCTACCCTAATCATCTCGCACTGAAAATGAACAAAGTCCTGGCCTCAAATAGTTTTTAGCTTCTCCAATGAAGTACTGGAAGACAGGCAGGGCTGCACGGTGAAAGAGGAAAAATTAAACCCTGCCACAGCTTTAGAAGGAAAACAGACAGCATCAATAATACCAGTATACATGGCTTAGTTTGATTTCACATCTTTACTTAATTTATCTTCTTTTACACAAGTTAAAGATCAGTACACCACCCAGCCGTCACTGGGCAGGAGGAAGCTGCAGCATTCAGACAGCAGAAGGCCCAAACAAGCTTGTTCCTGCTCAAACAGAAGCTAACCACAATAGCCACGAGCTCCAGGAGCTTTGTAAATGTCAACACTCCTCTTACAGTTTGATCTATTTCTATGTTTTGACCATACGATTATGTCCCTGAGCTGCTGCTGGAGCTCCGTTGCCTCAAAGCTACCTCTACAACCTTTCTCCGCCCGAGTCCAAGTCAGCAGAGAAACACATGAAGCTGGAACCCTCTTCTTCTCTTCTCAGGGTTTCCAACATGATGTTAATACTTTACTAACCTGCTCATGTATATAACCGTTGTCCATATATGTCCCAGAGCCCAGGTAGAAAACATTCCCAGGGACAGAATGAGCAACACCAGCTGGAAGGTTGCTGATCTGTAAATAATACCATCCATTTTCTGTTCACCAACTCAGAGACAACCAACCATCCATCCCCACAAAATAAAATAATTTGTTGACCTGCTCACCATGCCACTAAATAATAAAAATATTAATAGGAACATTATAAGGTACGTCCACAAGTACAATCTGGCCCTGTAAGACATACCAATTCTAGATGTTCCGGTTGTTATTATTGTCAGAGAAATAAATATTATTTCTCATTAATAATTTCACATCACTGTAAATGTGTAAAATCACATCAACCCTCCTTATAGGTCTTTAATCTTTATTTATATACATAAATAAGAAGTAAAGTAAATTCCATCCAAGTCTCCTCTGCTGTGTGCAGAATACATAAATCCAGCATATTAACTGTGATTTCTCTCAGAGAAAGCAGATGAAAAGGCTCCAGGACCTCTGCCTGGACTTGGAGGCTTCTTTCTGGAAACTACATAATAAAATGCTTTTGAAGCAGGAAAACATGCAGCTAGCTTTCCAGCTGCTGTTTGACACCTAAATAACTAGACCACACATCTGGAACCTGCTACAGACCATCAAACTCACCTTACTGCACACATTGTACCTGGAACTAACAGAGCCTATTAGTACTTGCCTATAAAACAACACTAATCATTAATTAAAAAATCGAAAAGTCTGTTCAGATCTGTTGCATTTATTTCTTATGGCTCTATGTGCACTTTTTTTCCCAGAGTAATTTCTTTTGAAAACATTTTCTACAAAATACTTCCACACCGCTGCTGAATACGAACATTTTTTGGGTACGAGCTTGGTTCAGGTGAGGGGGGGACTCGCCACTACCGCTTGGGTTTTCTTCGCTATACATTTAAACCTCCTTCCTGCAGACCTTCCTCCGCCTTCACTCTCGCTCACTCTTTCCAAACACTGGCCTGCGGGCGGCTTCCGCCACTGAAACGCGTGTTGTAACGGCGCGTTGCCATTGGTTGAGGGAGGAGGCAACGGCAGTGCTCCGTTTGGGACGCTTGAAAAAATCCGGCAGGAAATTAGGAGCGTTGGTTTGAGATACAGCCGAGATAAAATGCTTTAGAATCGCTGTGTGTAGAAATGAGATCACGTGTGTGTGTGAATCAAGATCGCGATTTTTTTAACGATTTATTGTGCAGCTCTAGTTTGGAGGAAAAATCTTCCTCGGCCATGGAAACATGGAAGGAAAACAAAGCAGTGCAACTTTATTTTACTTCCTGATTCACACACGATCCCACATGGAAAGTCAGGATATAATGAGATCTTTATGGTTAATTACATATGCCCTTTATAGCACAATTAATAGTGAAATTATGAAATTCCTTTTTTCCTCTATTTATTTGAAATGAAGACATTGTACATTAATGAAGATGAAGGTGTGCGTAGAGTTAGCCTCGCAGCTAATTTACATCTGTTTTCCCTTGGCAGAAATCCCCAGTGGAAATCCCAAGTGGGACATGCTGTCACACCATCAGACATCTTCTCTGTTGGAAGAGACAAAGAAGACTCTGTATCGAGAGGTTTCAATAAGATTGAATCAAAATAAATGATGACTGGATCTGATCAACTCTCTGTTCAGAGGTAGTATTTTAACTAAGTTTGACCTTAGTAACACCTACCACTTCATGTCACAGAGGGGGGTGAGTGGAAGGCTGCACCAAGTGTTCAGTAATGGCTTTTGGAATCAACAGTGCTCAGTCATCTTCCACGCCAAGGTCAATGACTTCCTGTTGGACTAACTGAACCACTGTGTGGTTGTTTACTTTGACAACATTCTGGTGATCTTCAAATCTCCTTTGGAGTATGAAGGTCATGTGCAGCAAATGCTGCAGAAGGTTGCTGGAAATTAACTGTATGTTTCCCAGACCACGTTGTTTTTTTTGTCATTTCATGCATCCTCAGAGGTTAAGTCCTTCCTCCAGGAAGCAACAACAATCAGAACTCCAGCCAAGCTGTTGTCCATTTAACCACCTTAACGTCAACAGTTTCCTTCATGTGGACGCCTGCAGAGGAGTCTGTAATCAGCAGCAACGATCCATCCCTGTACCCACTCATGCAGCCTGATTCCAACTATTAACTCCGTATGGAGGTGGAGGATTCAGATACAGGGGTAGGCACTTTATTATCTCAACATTCAGAGACACACTCCTCTATGCATTTTTCCCCTTAAACTACATTTCATTTCTGGACAGAACACAAAAATCCAACAGCTCAACGACTTGAATTAACTGCTGTCCTGAGAGTCTGTTAGAATATATATATATATATATATATATATATATATATATATATATATATATATATATATATATATATATATACACAACTCGCCTTTAAGGTTAAATCTTTGTTCTTGGTTTTGGATTTTGTAAAATACACTTATAGACTTATAGTCCAGTGCGACTTTAATATGTTTTTTTCTTCTTCTTTCCTCTTCATAACGTATTTTATGGCTGATGCGACGTATATTCTAGACCAGGGCTACTCAATTCGGTCCTACGAGGGCCGCAATCCAGCAGGTTTTCCATGTATCCCTGCACCAACACACCTGAGTCAAATTAGGTGGCTCTAACAGCCAATCAGGTTCTACACAATGACTCATTAATTTGACTCAGGTGTGTTGGTACATGAATGCATGGAAAACCTGCTGGATTGCGGCCCTCGTAGGACCGAATTGAGTAGCCCTGGTCTAGAACAACTTATAGTCCAGAAAATACAGTAGTCATGTGATTACTAGAAAAACTGAAATAAAGTTATTCTATTAATTGTTTTGGCTCTAATGAAAACCAAACAGCACATGAGCACGATGAGCTGTCAGCACGGTGGTGGAGGGATGATGGTCTGGACACCTCACAGCCGCTCACTGAGTGGACCACGAACTCCGCTGGAAACCAAGTATTCTAGAGACAGATGTGAGTCCGTCTGTCTGACAGATGAAGCTGGAAATGTCTCATGCAGCAGGACAAAGATCCCAAACACAATAGCAGATCAGTTTGTGAGATGCTGCTGTCATCTGCAGAAATACTCTGATTACTCTGCAGATGTGGGGAGTACCAATGACGCGGTGGAGGAATACCAGTACTACGGACTGGACTGGAAATGCAACTGGTAATAAGATCATAAACTAACCAATGAAACCCAAACTAACTGAGTGTCATTTAGTGTTAACTTATGGGCATGTCTTCAGAGGTATTCCCAGGCATGCTAACAAAGAATCATCGCCCAAAGGCATGTCTACGGTGAAGGCATGTAGGAGGTGGAGGAATTCAGCTGAAGTCTATTCATTTATATCATTCATTGTGGCCTTGGCAGCTACTCTGACAGCTAGCTAGTACTCCACACAGAGGCGGCAAAGGGTGCTAGAAATCGTTAACTCCAGTGACTCAACGTCCGATTTCAGAGCTGTCAGCCTCCTTTCCATTCACATAACAACACCAAGGGTCATGATCGCAAATCTGACTTTGGTCAACTATAATGTCAGAGGCGTAAAGTGTCAAATTTATCATCATTTGTTACCAATTAGCTTCGAGCTAACACCAGCAGAATAACGTAAAGTCCCACAGTCACAGCTACAAATAATGTGATCATTTATGAGAACTTCCTAAATGACTTGACTGAGTGTAAAACCCCCACAAGAATTTTTGTTTAGATAAAGCTGTATTAAATTGACTTGAAACGGTCCGTGTTAGCCTCATTAACGCGCCTAGCTTCTGTCTTCATCACAACACCATATAGGATGCAGCTATCATTGCTAACGTTAGCCTGCCGGTCGCTATGCTAGCTCTGAAACGAAGCGTCTGATAATGGAGGAAAGACTACACAACACACACGGTATCATCGGCTTGGACCCCAGATTTCAGAGACTCTTACCGAAGAGTAGGACCGACACAGGCCGTGTCGGTACTCTCAATTTCCTGCAAAATGCGTTCGTGTTCCGTTACACAATCCAGGGTTTCATTCTCCGCCATGATTGTTTATGAAGAGTGCATCACGGCTATCACTGCAGCTGCTGCTCCGTGTAGGACGAGGACAGGTCAGTGTGAGGGCTGGCCTGTGAGAGGCACTCTACCGCAGCCGGGACTTCACTGACAGCTGATCTCACACGTCCAGGAACGGCGGGGCGAAGACCCGCAAAGTTTACCGCAAATACTGCGGTACGCATAAACACCTATAACGGATCTGACTGTATCAGATGCATAAACATGTCCTGCCTGAACTCAGTTACATGTCACCCATAATGTCAGAAATGTAAAGTACAAGTGAACGCAGCATGTAGGGATGTCAAACATACGGCCCGGGGACCAAAACCGGCCCGCCAGAGAGGCTCCAATGAATGGATGAATTCAACAAATGTGAATAAATGTAAATTTTTCCAAGACAGGAGGATGACTTGTTCTAACTTTTCTATATTTCTGACTTCAAAGATGTGACCAGTGCCAGTCGAAGGTAATGTGGAGCCCCAGGCGAACCTCAGCTGTGCACCCCAAAAACAAAATATGCAGAAAATGCACACATTGTAGTTTTATTACTGAAGTTCCAGCAGCAGCAACTGAGGAGTCAGTGTTTGGTTTTTGCATTGAACGCCGTGTTGTTGCCTCAGGAGGTCAGGGTCACTACTCACGAAGAAATGTACATCCATGTACATTAAAAATAACCAGATCTTTAAAAGTTACTCTGGTCATCAGTGAAATACTGGATTTTTCACTTCCTGGCATTAAATGGTGATTTTGTAGCTCCACTGTGATCTGGAAGTAAATAGCTAAAATAAATAAAAATAAAATAAATAAATGTAAACATAAACATTTTATAAATAAATTTTTGTAGATTTTATTTTATACATTTATATGAAAATAAATCAATATTTAAAACATAAATATATCTTTTATATAAATTCTATATATATATGAAATATAATAAAAATAACCTTTAAATAAATGAATAAAAAATAAACAAAATAGAGTATGTAAATAAGAAAAATAACTAAATTATGTAAATATGTAACTGGGGTTATATGATAACAAAATATTGTTGAAACGACTTATTTTTCTCCACAGCCTTCAGGTTCATCATGTTTTCTGAAAGGATAGCTCATGAAAAGTAAACATCTTGATGATGTACTTGTACTTCTTTGTACTAAAACAAGGGGGACATGTGGAGTTTTCATTATTTGTAGGTTATCTTGTTGTTATTCAACTGGTCCGACCCCCCGGAGACCAGAATGAGCTGAAAGTGGAACCTGAACGACGATGAGTTTGACTCCTTTGGTCTTCATGTTACACATGAGCCACGTTCCTAAACATGATTAAACCGCTTCATCTCACCGTGATAAAAGTATTTGTCTGTCCAAACTCTTTAAGTTTTATGTAAAAGTGATGAAACCATCAGATGTGGCAGCTGAAGTTCAACAGCTAAGAATGATGAAGAAACTCTGCCAGAACTGATGAAGGCAACGCTAGACCGCCCTCAGTAAACCATCAGCTCTTTGCTTTACTTTTTACATCACATGACCATTTTATTGGTAAAACTCTGTTTATTATTTCCTGAAATCTAAATAGTTCTGGTTCTTTTTTTAAGATCTCATCTACATTGTTCACCTCTGTTTCATATTTGTTTCCATATTTCCTCACAAATGCTGTAAAAATGCTTCATTAACATCGACCCTCCCTAAAAACTGGTTATATGAGGTGATGTGTTTGCTTTCAGTGGTGGCTGTCAGATTCAGATGGAGGAAATCCAGTCTTAAATAGTGCATACGAATACCTTAATGTTGTTCCCAAAGGTAAGTCCACAGACTCCAACTCTGCAAACATGTTCCCAAAGGCCTTCTCTTCATCTTTGTTAGTTAGTTCACCTCGAAGAAGAGGAGGGTCAGGTAAAGCAGCATGGACCCTGTCAGTGTCCATCTCTGCTCAGAATGAAAGTCATGTGTCTGAACGTGTGTGTGTGTGTGTGTGCCAGGCAGTATGCGATGGTCAGCAGAAAAATAAGGAGCAACAGGAAAAAGGAGACCTTGTGATTTACTGGACTTTGTCTCCCACAAAGCAAATTCCAGCCTCTGTGTGTGTCTGCTGCAGACGATGAAGAGACAGAAGGCTTTATTCATTACAATTCTTACTTAAAATATAATACATGGAATTTATTCAGACCTTTGGTAACTGGATGTCTGAGACAAAGCAAGAAGAAATAATACAGACTGCAGCAAACTATATGCAGATAAGTTTGTTTTTATTTTACTGCTGAGTAACACGACTGTGATGGTCCTTGAAATATTCTATGTCCCGGCTGTGACTTTGTCTTTTGGTTTCTTGGTTCTATGTCACCTTCCTGTCACAACTTTATTTACTTCCTGTTTAATCTGGTCAAGTTTGATCTCATGAGTATTCTGCTGTGTTGACTTCCTTTTCTTCAGGCTCCTGGTCCTAGCCCCCGGTCCTGGCCCCTTTGGTGCCCTCAGATTATGGTTGCCCCTCACCCTTTCTCCTCCTCCTCCTCCTCCTCCTCCAGTGCATGACACACACCATCCCAAACATTAATTAACAACCATATGGACACAATGAAATAAGATCACAACACATAAATAATAATGAAGATAATTAGAAAGTTATGAAACTGTCAATGTTCTTAAATTAACTTCTTTTAAAGGTGAAATATGTGACAATATTCAAATAAAAATTAGGAGCTGTGTGAAAAATACAAGTTACGTTGTTTTCTGGTGCCGTTAGGTTGGAAATGTTTAAAGGTTTGATTTAAATGTCTGGACAAAAGGACAAAAACATTCCAGGTGGGTTGTTAATACTGGATTAAACCCAAAATGTTTCTGGATGCTCCAGTCAGGACTCTTGATTATTTATTGCTGTCATTATTAATTTGTTGTTGTTTTTTTCTGATGGCTCACAGCAGGTGGCGCCCTGGGCATCTGCCTGCTCATGGCCGATGCCAAGAACCCTCTGCTCTTCATCTGCTCTCTGTCTGATTTTCTCCCTCATAAGGAAACTTTAGCTAAACACCTCTACAAAGATTTCATTGTGCATTTCTACATCCGCGGCCTGATGAGTCAATCCGTTTAGAGAAGAGGCAGGAAATGGAAAGCAGTTGTGTAAGCTGTTCAAGAAATAATGATTACAACTAAATATTATTGGAATCACTTTCACACAAAGTTGCAGAGATAAATTACAAAAAGCTCAATACAATGCAAAATTCCTCCAGCTTCAGCTTCCAGTGGGCAGGGTGCTGCTGCTGCAGTGGGAAGTGACCCTGCTGACACAGGAAGCATCATTCTACATGGTTCAGTTGGTGAAACAGATTGCATCAGGCTGAAACGAGAGCACAGCCACCTGACTCCCAAACATGGGACTCTTGGTTTAAGGTTCGTTAATAAAAATACTATTTCAGTTCACTGAAGGTTCGACCCTGTGTGAAATGCACACAGTGGTTTGTAAAAAGTCAAAACTAGATTTTATTCACAATCGAAAATTTAAAAAATCCAATGTTGAAAATAACTCATTTTACTATTTCATGAAAAAAAAAAGCTGAATTTGATGGCAGAAAAAGTAGGAAGAGGCTGTGTTTCCCTCTGAGCAGTGTCCCTGTCAATGATAGGAAATCCTTTTCATGGTGCTCCTGATCTTCCATGGGTCTGGACTGCAGGCTGGACGATGGAAAACTCAGCGGACATGTTTCCAAAAGGAAAAAAGTCAAATCTATACTCATCTGACCACAGAACAGGTTTCCACTCAGACCGTTTTAAATGAGCTTTGGTCCAGAGAAGACGGAAGAAGCTGGTTCTGGATCCTGTTCACATCTGGCTTCTTTTCTGCATGATGGAGCTTTAACCTGCATTTGTGGGTTTCAGGGTGAACTGTGTTCACAGACAGTGGTTTCTGGAAGTCTTCCTGAGTCCATGCAGTGGTTTCCAGTAGAGAATCATGTCTGCTTTTAATACACTGCTCCCCAAGGACCCCAAGATCAGATTTCTGAACCTCTGTCCATCTTTTCTTGTGAATGACTCTGCCTCTCTATGGCGCTCTTTTTACCCTGTAATGTTACGGTTGATAAATAACCTGTTTAAACTTTTTACAGATGTGTTGCTGCCATCAAAATGAGCTCGTATTTTCCATGAAATAGTAAGGTGTCTGACTTCTGTAATGCTTGGTTTTTGTTGTGAATGTTTTTCTATTGCACATCATTTCATAGTGTTTCTGTCCATATTTTACATGAGCTAACTGCTCTGGCTTGGGGATGTAGAAGAAGCTCAATGCTGTTGGTTAGCTTTATAAGAACCCTGACACACAGCACCATGTCAGGTGACACCAGTCAGTATAGATTAGAAGTTATTTAATATCATTTGGTAAAAGCTAACTCACTTTCCTGTGATTAGTTCTCACAGAGCTGACATACATGTGGTATGTAGCTGAACTGGCTGAGCAGCCACCCCATGTAGACCACAAAGCCCCAAAAGAGACTTTTATAGCGGATGAACATAAGAGAAGAAAAACTTCCTAATTATGTACATCTGCCTCCCCCTAAGATTATTATTGTATTGGTGGTAGACTGGTGGTAGTAGTCCTGGACTCAGACCTGGTAGCAGTCCTGGACTCAGACCTGGGAATAGTCCTGGACTCAGACCTGGTAGCAGTCCTGGACTCAGACCTGGGAATAGTCCTGGACTCAGACCTGGGAGTAGTCCTGGACTCAGACCTGGGAGTAGTCCTGGACTCAGTCCAGGGAGTAGTCCTGGACTCAGACCTGGGAGCAATCCTGGACTCAGACCTGGGAGTATTCCTGGACACAGACCTGGGAGTAGTCCTGGACACAGACCTGGGAGTTGTCCTGGTCTCAGACCTGGGAGTAGTCCTGGACTCAGACCTGGGAGTAGGCTTGGACTCAGACCTGGGAATAGTCCTAGACTCAGACCTGGGAATAGTCCTGGGAATAGTCCTGGACTCAGACCTGGGAGTAGTCCTGGACTCAGTCCTGGGAATAGTCCTGGACTCAGACCTGGGAGTAGTCCTGGACTCAGACCTGGTAGTAGTCCTGGACTCAGTCCTGGGAGTAGTCCTGGACTCAGACCTGGGAGTAGTCCTGGACTCAGACCTGGGAATAGTCCTGGACTCAGACCTGGGAGTAGTCCTGGACTCAGACCTGGGAGTAGTCCTGGACTCAGTCCTGGGAATAGTCCTGGACTCAGACCTGGGAGTAGTCCTGGACTCAGTCCTGGAATAGTCCTGGACTCAGACCTGGAAATAGTCCTGGACTCAGACCTGGGAGTAGTCCTGGACTCAGACCTGGTAGTAGTCCTGGACTCAGTCCTGGGAATAGTCCTGGACTCAGACCTGGGAGTAGTCCTGGACTCAGACCTGGGAATAGTCCTGGACTCAGACCTGGCAGTAGTCCTGGACTCAGACCTGGGAATAGTCCTGGACTCAGACCTGGCAGTAGTCCTGGACTCAGACCTGGGAGTAGTCCTGGACTCAGACCTGGGAGTAGTCCTGGACTCAGTCCTGGGAATAGTCCTGGACTCAGACCTAGCAGTAGTCCTGGACTCAGATCTGGGAATATTCTTGGACTCAGACCTGGGATTTGTCCTGGACTCAGACCTGGGAATAGTCCTGGACTCAGACCTGGGAGTAGTCCTGGACTCAGTCCTGGGAGTAGTCCTGGACTCAGACCTGGGAGCAGTCCTGGACTCAGACCTGGGAGTAGTCCTGGACACAGACCTGGGAGTAGTCCTGGACACAGACCTGGTAGTAGTCCTGGACTCAGTCCTGGAATAGTCCTGGACTCAGACCTGGTAGTAGTCCTGGACTCAGACCTGGGAGTAGTCCTGGACTCAGACCTGGTAGTAGTCCTGGACTCAGTCCTGGGAATAGTCCTGGACTCAGACCTGGGAATAGTCCTGGACTCAGACCTGGGAATAGTCCTGGACTCAGACCTGGCAGTAGTCCTGGACTCAGACCTGGGAATAGTCCTGGACACAGACCTGGGAGTAGTCCTGGTCTCAGACCTGGGGATATTCTTGGACTCAGACCTGGGAATTCCTGGACTCAGACCTGGGAATAGTCCTGAACTCAGACCTGGGAGTAGTCCTGGACTCAGACCTGGTAGTAGTCTTGGACTCAGTCCTGGGAGTAGTCCTGGACTCAGACCTGGGAGCAGTCCTGAACTCAGACTTGGGAATAGTCCTGGACTCAGACCTGGGAGTAGTCCTGGACTCAGACCTGGGAGCAGTCCTGGACTCAGACCTGGGAGTAGTCCTGGACTCAGACCTGGGAATAGTCCTGGACTCAGACCTGGGAGTAGTCCTGGACTCAGACCTGGGAGTAGTCCTGGACTTAGACCTGCATAGTCCTGGACTCAGACCTGGGAGTAGTCCTGGACTCAGACCTGCATAGTCCTGGACTCAGACCTGGGAGTAGTCTTGGACTCAGTCCTGGGAATAGTCCTGGACTCAGACCTGGGAGTAGTCCTGGACTCAGACCTGGGAATAGTCCTGGACTCAGACCTGGGAATAGTCCTGGACTCAGACCTGGGAGTAGTCCTGGACTCAGACCTGGTAGTAGTCCTGGACTCAAACCTGGTAGTAGTCCTGGACTCAGACCTGGGAGTAGTCCTGGACTCAGACCTGGGAGTAGTCCTGGACTCAGACCTGCATAGTCCTGGACTCAGACCTGGGAATAGTCCTGGACTCAGACCTGGCAGTAGTCCTGGACTCAGACCTGGGAATATTCTTGACTCAGACCTGGCAGTAGTCCTGGACTCAGACCTAGGAGTAGTCTTGGACTCAGACCTGGGAATTGTCCTGGACTCAGACCTGGGAATAGTCCTGGACTCAGACCTGGGAGTAGTCCTGGACTCAGTCCTGGGCGTAGTCCTGGACTCTGACCTGGGAGTAGTCCTGGACTCAGACCTGGGAATAGTCCTGGACTCAGACCTGGCAGTAGTCCTGGACTCAGACCTGGGAATAGTCCTGGACTCAGTCCTGGGAATAGTCCTGGACTCAGACCTGGCAGTAGTCCTGGACTCAGACCTGGGAATAGTCCTGGACACAGACCTGGGAGTAGTCCTGGACTCAGACCTGGGGAAATTCTTGGACTCAGACCTGGGAATTCCTGGACTCAGACCTGGGAATAGTCCTGGACTCAGACCTGGGAGTAGTCTTGGACTCAGTCCTGGGAATATCCTGGACTCAGACCTGGGAATAGTCCTGGACTCAGACTTGGGAGTAGTCCTGGACTCAGACCTGGGAGTAGTCCTGGACTCAGTCCTGGGAATAGTCCTGGACTCAGACCTGGGAGTAGTCCTGGACTCAGACCTGGGAGTAGTCCTGGACTCAGACCTGCATAGTCCTGGACTCAGACCTGGGAGTAGTCCTGGACTCAGACCTGGGAGTAGTTCTGGACTCAGACCTGCATAGTCCTGGACTCAGACCTGGGAGTAGTCCTGGACTCAGACCTGGGAGTAGTCCTGGACTCAGTCCTGGGAATAGTCCTGGACTCAGACCTAGCAGTAGTCCTGGACTCAGATCTGGGAATATTCTTGGACTCAGACCTGGGAATAGTCCTGGACTCAGACCTGGGAATAGTCCTGGACTCAGACCTGGGAGTAGTCCTGGACTCAGTCCTGGGAGTAGTCCTGGACTCAGACCTGGGAGCAGTCCTGGACTCAGACCTGGGAGTAGTCCTGGACACAGACCTGGGAGTAGTCCTGGACACAGACCTGGTAGTAGTCCTGGACTCAGTCCTGGAATAGTCCTGGACTCAGACCTGGTAGTAGTCCTGGACTCAGACCTGGGAGTAGTCCTGGACTCAGACCTGGTAGTAGTCCTGGACTCAGTCCTGGGAATAGTCCTGGACTCAGACCTGGGAATAGTCCTGGACTCAGACCTGGGAATAGTCCTGGACTCAGACCTGGCAGTAGTCCTGGACTCAGACCTGGGAATAGTCCTGGACACAGACCTGGGAGTAGTCCTGGTCTCAGACCTGGGGATATTCTTGGACTCAGACCTGGGAATTCCTGGACTCAGACCTGGGAATAGTCCTGAACTCAGACCTGGGAATAGTCCTGGACTCAGACCTGGTAGTAGTCTTGGACTCAGTCCTGGGAGTAGTCCTGGACTCAGACCTGGGAGCAGTCCTGAACTCAGACCTGGGAATAGTCCTGGACTCAGACCTGGGAGTAGTCCTGGACTCAGTCCTGGGAGTAGTCCTGGACTCAGACCTGGGAGCAGTCCTGGACTCAGACCTGGGAGTAGTCCTGGACTCAGACCTGGGAATAGTCCTGGACTCAGACCTGGGAGTAGTCCTGGACTCAGACCTGGGAGTAGTCCTGGACTTAGACCTGCATAGTCTTGGACTCAGTCCTGGGAATAGTCCTGGACTCAGACCTGGGAGTAGTCCTGGACTCAGACCTGGGAATAGTCCTGGACTCAGACCTGGGAATAGTCCTGGACTCAGACCTGGGAGTAGTCCTGGACTCAGACCTGGTAGTAGTCCTGGACTCAAACCTGGTAGTAGTCCTGGACTCAGACCTGGGAGTAGTCCTGGACTCAGACCTGGGAGTAGTCCTGGACTTAGACCTGCATAGTCTTGGACTCAGTCCTGGGAATAGTCCTGGACTCAGACCTGGGAGTAGTCCTGGACTCAGACCTGGGAATAGTCCTGGACTCAGACCTGGGAATAGTCCTGGACTCAGACCTGGGAGTAGTCCTGGACTCAGACCTGGTAGTAGTCCTGGACTCAAACCTGGTAGTAGTCCTGGACTCAGACCTGGGAGTAGTCCTGGACTCAGACCTGGGAGTAGTCCTGGACTCAGACCTGCATAGTCCTGGACTCAGACCTGGGAATAGTCCTGGACTCAGACCTGGGAGTAGTCCTGGACTCAGACCTGGTAGTAGTCCTGGACTCAAACCTGGTAGTAGTCCTGGACTCAGACCTGGGAGTAGTCCTGGACTCAGACCTGGGAGTAGTCCTGGACTCAGACCTGCATAGTCCTGGACTCAGACCTGGGAGTAATGCTGGACTCAGACCTGGGAGTAGTCCTGGACTCAGACCTGCATAGTCCTGGACTCAGACCTGGGAGTAATGCTGGACTCAGACGTGGAAGTAGTCCTGGACTCAGACCTTTATTTTAGCAGTTATATTAAGACAGTTGTGAAGGCAACCTGTTATCACTTAAAGAAAATTAAAAGGATTAAAAGATTGATGACTCAGCAGTTTTAAATCAGGGTTAAAAACTTTTTGCTGCCTTTTATCAGAACAACTGTTAATTCCCCACTCTGGAACTTTTCTTGCATTTTATCTGTTTTATTTAGCTTTTTTTCTTTCTATTTTTCTTTAATTTCTTAAATTTCTTAAAGTTTCATTTTAATGTACTTGTTATTGCTTCCTTCACCCCGCTGCAGCACTTTTATTGTTTGTTGTAAAGCACATTAAATGGTCTTGTACATGAACATGAAATGTGCTGAACAAATAAACTTGCCTTGCCTTTATAAGTTTACTTTAGAGAAAGACTAATAGAGCTCAGCCAAAGTTATTCTGGTTCTTTTTGTGCAACTTACTTTAACTCCTAACTAACTAAACATGTAACTATGACTTACTAAACTTTGCAAGGACGAGTTTAATCCAGCTGCTCCAAAGACAGAAGAGAAGACAGGACACATGCACCTGTGGTTGCTATGGTTACTACCTTGCTAGGTCTCATCACATTGCTGGAATCATCCAAACTGCTGGAAGTGGTTGATACTTGCAGCATGAAACCTGACACATGTTCCTTTCTTAATGTTATTATTGGATCATTTTCTTATATCCATTGTCCAAAGGTATCAATCTGCTGCTATTTCATTGAAGCTAGCCAATGACATTGTGCCAAATATTGCGATAACTGAAAGAACACTGTGTGTAAAGTAATCCTAGGAATGAGTAAAGTAATCCTAGGAATGTGTGTTCTTTCAGTTATCTGAGATTTGGTGATTACATAGAAACACAAACACACACAACTTGCAAATATCTCAAGAGATAAGTTTCCTCGATGCCACAAAAGCACATATAGGAACCTATTCTACTGATGATTCAGTACCACTATCAAATTAACTGTTAAATCATTATACACGAAAATTATATTTTAAAATATATGAATTAAAATCAAAAGACTGGATGGGAGTTCCTGACTTTTGGCGGTGCCTACTGTGGCCTGAATCAGACATCAGATATGTGTTACTGTGTCAGAGTAAACTCATCTGGAAGGCAGTAGAAACTGTGAATGTTATGAGTAAAGTAGTCCTAGACATGAGTAAAGTAATCCTAGGAATGACTAAAGTAATCCTAGGAATAAGTAAAGTAATCCCAGGAAGGAATAAAGTAATCCTAGGAATGAGTAGAGTAATCCTTGGAATGAGTAAAGCAACCCTATGAATGAGTAAAGTAATCCTAGAAAGGAGTAAAATAATCATATGAATGAGTTAAATAATCCTAGGAATGAGTAAAGTAATTCTAGGAATGAGTAAAGTAGTCCTAGGAATGAGTAAAATAATCCTAGGAATGAGTGAAGTAATCCTATGAATGAGTAAGGTGATCCTAGGAATGAGTAAAGTAATCCTATGAATGAGTAAAGTAATCCTAGGAATGAGTAAAGTAATCCTAGGAATGAGTAAAGTAATCATAGGAATGAGTAAAATAATCCTAGGAATGAGTAAAGTAATCATAGGAATGAGTAAAGTAATCATAGGAATGAGTAAAGTAATCATAGGAATGAGTAAAATAATCATAGGAATGAGTAAAGTAATCATAGGAATGAGTCAAGTAATCATAGGAATGAGTAAAGTAATCCTAGGAATGAGTAAAGTAATCCTAGAAAGGAGTAAAATAATCATATGAATGAGTTAAATAATCCTAGGAATGAGTAAAGTAATCCTAGGAATGAGTAAAGTAGTCCTAGGAATGAGTAAAGTAATCCTATGAATGAGTAAAGTAGTCCTAGGAATGAGTAAAATAGTCCTATGAATGAGTAAAGTAGTCCTAGGAATGAGTAAAATAGTCCTAGGAATGAGTAAAATAGTCCTAGGAATGAGTAAAATAGTCCTAGGAATGAGTAAAGTAGTCCTAGGAATCAGTAAAATAGTCATAGGAATGAGTAAAGTAGTCCTAGGAATGAGTAAATAATCCTAGGAATGAGTAAAGTAGTCCTAGGAATGAGTAAAGTAGTCCTAGACATGAGTAAATTAATCCTAGGAATGAGTAAAGTAATCCTAGGAATGAGTAAAGTAGTCCTAAGAATGAGTAAAGTAATCCTATGAATGAGTAAAGTAATCCTAGACATGAGTAAAGTAATCCTAGGAATGAGTAAGTAATCCTAGGAATGAGTAAAGTAATCCTAGGAATGAGTAAAATAGTCCTATGAATGAGTAAAGTAGTCCTAGGAATGAGTAAAGTAGTCCTAGGAATGAGTAAAGTAGTCCTAGGAATGAGTAAAATAGTCCTAGGAATGAGTAAAGTAGTCCTAGGAATCAGTAAAATAGTCCTAGGAATGAGTAAAGTAGTCCTAGGAATGAGTAAGTAATCCTAGGAATGAGTAAAGTAGTCCTAGGAATGAGTAAAGTAGTCCTAGACATGAGTAAATTAATCCTAGGAATGAGTAAAGTAATCCTAGGAATGAGTAAAGTAGTCCTAAGAATGAGTAAAGTAATCCTATGAATGAGTAAAGTAATCCTAGACATGAGTAAAGTAATCCTAGGAATGAGTAAAGTAATCCTTGGAATGAGTATAGTAAGCCTATGAATGAGTAAAATAATCCTAGGAATGAGTAAAGTAATCCTAGGAATGAGTAAAGTAATCCTAGGAATGAGTGAAGTAATCCTAGGAATGAGTAGAGTAATCCTAGGAATGAGTAAAGTAATCCTAGGAATGAGTAAAGTAACCCTATGAATGAGTAAAGTAATCCTAGGAATGAGTAGAGTAATCCTAGGAATGAGTAAAGTAATATCTGAGGAGGAACTGTGCTGCAGTTTCCAGGTGTTTAACAGAGGTGTTATGCAGGTAAATTGTCAGGAAGCCATTGTTTTAGCTATAAGAGAAGATCCATAGCTTACACAGACCTCCTGGTAGAAAGTCGTAAATGTGATGAGCTGTTTTTGATGATAAAACTTCATATGGGGATCTCTGATTTAAGCAGTGAGTGTTCACTGTTACTGTCGTTGCCCCAGTTCCTCTCTCCATCCGCTCTTCCTTTCCATGCTCTACCAGTTTCCTGCCAGCTTCCTGCCTGCTGTTTGTGTGTGTCTGGGGCACAGGCTGCTATACAACTTCTGACCTCTATTGTAAGTTACACTCCAAACAAACAGCACTGAAGGACATCCTGACAAACGGAAACTCTCTACTGAAGCCAGCTTTTCAGACTGGGTCAACGCGACTTTCTTTGACACTGTGAAAAATAAAAGTAAAAATTTTGTCAGAAAACCAGCTGCTGGTAGTGTTGTGGTCAGTCCATCCCAAATCTTCCTGGTTGAGTTGCTGTTTAACTGTTGAGGCATTTATGTTATTAAGACTGAGGTGTAAACTTCATGAGATTCAGTTGTGAGATTATACACTCTTTTAGGTGTTTTTATTAGTTCCCTCTGCTGAGATCTTTGGCAATGTTTAAGACATGTAGGTATGATATAATCTTCACAGGCAGGATGGATCTATAAAAGACACGTGGTTGTTTGTGTGGAATAGGCAGAGACCAGGAGCGTCCAGCAGAGGGCAGCAAAGCAGCATTTACAGGTGCTGGTCAAAGCTCAAACAAAAGGAAAGAAGCACCATCATCTGTGAACTTGTATGTGCTCTCATTATGTAGGTGTTATTTTTTTCCTTGGGCTACCTTTTATCTTCAAGATGTCATTTGGTTTAGAATTTATTTATTTATTCAATTCAATCCAGCTTTTTTTATACATCACCCATTTACAACAAAATCATTTCTGGTTAACTTTGTCCAGTTATAATCCTGTTAAAACAAATCCATCATATGATGCACATTAGTCAAGTTTATAATCAATTTTCATTTAATCCAGTTCATAAAATAATGACATTGTTAAGGAAACCACCAGATTGGATCAAATCTCCTCTTTGATTCAACACTCCATCCTGAGCTGAAGGAGGAGACAGTGGAGAGGAAACCTCCATTAGAACCAGAACCAGAACCAGGAAGGAAAACCTCCATCAGTCATAAACTGGGAACTGGTTCCACAGAGAGGATCTGATAACTAAAGATTCTGCTTCTAGAACCTCCAGGAACCAGTAAACCTGCAGTCTGAGAGTGAAGCTCTGATGGGAAAATCTGGAACTCTGAAATCTTTAAGATCCAGTGGATCTTGGTCACTAAGAGTTTTATATGTGAGCAGAAGAACTTTAGATTCTTTTCTGGATTTAACAGGAAGCTGATGAAGATGAAACTGCTGTCCGTGAAGGGACAACAGATTAGCAGTAACTCTCTGCACATTTATATTTTTGTATTTTTTCTGATGTTTCTTTAAAGTGTAATATGTCTCTTTTTAAAGTCATGATAAAAAAATTTCTCATGATAACCCTCACTGCAGCATTTCGGATCAGCTGGACAGAACAATATTCAGGAATGACTTTAGTCCAAACTGGAAGGAACAGATGGAGGAATTAAAGATGATGCCAAACAAAATAAGCAGTGAGACGTCCACCCCTCTAGGAGAAAAAAACTAGACAGCAGATACATGTGGGTTCAGTTAAAACATGGGCTGATGACCATGGATGAAGCAGATCCTGGAAAGACCTGGAAGAGCTGCACAGGCAGGGAGCCCTGATCTTCTGGTCATCCACGGAGTCAGAATGGTTGTAGAGACCTGCAGGACAACAGAGACAAATGAAGACAAAGTCTTTCTTTTATTAGAGTAGACATGGCAGAAAGACACTTTCTACTTTATTTATTTAGGTGACAGAAATAAAAAAACACACACAAAACAGCTCGGATTGTAAAAGGAATAAATAATGTCACTGAGGACTGAACTGTCTTCATGTCTTGTACTGTAGCTGTTGTTAGTTATTAATTAGGGAATTTAGATCATTTTCAGTAATATATCAGTAATTGGACAAAAGAGGTTGTTTTTCCTGCCTGATGGTTTAGTCTGGCTCCAGATTGTCGTAATTTTAAAAGAACAGTTGGTGCTTGAATCTTTAAAGAGCTCTTTTCATCCACCTCACAAGGCTCTGATGGTTCTACAAGTGTCTCAGTGTGCAGTTTATTAAGTGTACTCAGCCACATTTACCACTTTCATTGGTAATGTCTCTCACACACACACACACACCAACATGTCCGCGCCTTCTGGCATCCTTCATTATTACTTAACAAACACAAACCTCTCAGAACTCCCTGTTCCGTGTCCTTATGTTTTTATTACTGAAAACACAAAGAATGTGTTGATGCTGAAACTTGTCCCAGCATGTGTGTCTGTGTGAAACACCAGTTGCCCAGAAGTTTGGTCTCTGTGTAAAATATAAATAAAAAATAGAAATCAGTTATTTAAAAAAACACCCATCCATCTACATTTTATTCCCAGTAGAAGATCAGCAACATCTCAGATGGTGAAACTGAGACATTTCACCATGTGATGGAAAATATGAGCCGGTAATGAATTGATGCAGCAACACATCTAGAAAAAAGTAGTTCCAGGGTGATGTTCGGCACGGTGTAAAAAGTAGTTACAGGGTGATGTTCGGCACGGTGTGAAAAGTAGTTCCAGGGTGATGTTCGGCACGGTGTGAAAAGTAGTTCCAGGGTGATGTTCGGCACGGTGTGAAAAGTAGTTCCAGGGTGATGTTCGGCACGGTGTGAAAAGTAGTTCCAGGGTGATGTTCGGCACGGTGTGAAAAGTAGTTCCAGGGTGATGTTCGGCACGGTGTGAAAAGTAGTTCCAGGGTGATGTTTGGCACGGTGTGAAAAGTAGTTCCAGGGTGATGTTCGGCACGGTGTGAAAAGTAGTTCCAGGGTGATGTTCGGCACGGTGTGAAAAGTAGTTCCAGGGTGATGTTCAGCATGGTGTGAAAAGTAGTTCCAGGGTGATGTTCGGCATGGTGTGAAAAGTAGTTCATGGGTGATGCTGGGTTTCTGCTTCCATGATGCTCCAGATGTTGTGTACTGGTGAAAGGTCTGGACTGCAGGCAGGCCAGTTCAGCAGCCGGACTCTTCTCCTGTGAAGCCATGCTGCTGTGATGGATGCAGGATGTGGTTCAGCATCGTCTTGCTGAAATCTGCAAGTCCTTCCCTGAAAGAGACGTTGTCTGGATGGGAGCAGATGTTGCTCTAAAACCTCCATGTACTTTTCAGCATTGATGGAGCTTCACAGATGTGGAAGCTGCCCACGCCATAGGCACTAATGCAGCCCCATCCCATCAGAGATGCAGCTTTTCACCTGTCCACTGATAACAAGCTGGATGCTCCCTCTCCTCTTTAGTCTGCAGGACACGCTGTCCATGCTTTCCACAAACTAGTTCACATCTTCATCCAGGTTTCCACTTTGCCTCTGACCATTTTTAATGAGCTTTGGTCCAGAGAAGATGGAAGAAGCTGCTTCTGGATCCTGTTCACATCTGGCTTCTTCTCTGCATGATGGAGCTTTAACCTGCATTTGTGGGTTTCAGGGTGAACTGTGTTCACAGACAGTGGTTTCTGGAAGTCTTCCTGAGTCCATGCAGTGGTTTCCAGTAGAGAATCATGTCTGCTTTTAATACAGAAGATCACCAGCATCCAGCCATGTCCCATGCATACAGAGATTCCTCCTGATTCTCTGAATCTTCTAATGATATTCTACACTGTAGATGGAGGATCTTCAAAGTCTGAGAAACATTTTCTGAAATTGTTCCACAGTTTTAGATCCAGTTTGTCTCAGATTGGTGAAGCTCTGTCCATCTTTCCATCTGAGAGACTCTGCCTCTCTGAAATGCTCCTTTTATACCAGTCATGTTACTGACCTGTTGCCAGGTAACCTGGTTAGTTGTCCAATGCTCCTCCAGGTGTTTCTGGTTTGTACCAGGTACTTTTCCAGCCTTTTGTTGCTCCTGTTCCAACTTTTTCCAGATGTGTTGTAAGTATGTAAACACACACACACACACACACACACACAAATAATGTGACAGAGGGCTTCTGGATAAAGTGACAGTTGAGAGAAGCGAAGGATCCACTTCAGATGTGAGACACAATGGTGAAGCCGAATGTGCAGACTTGTGATTGTTTGCCGTGCAGTCTGTCTGTCTCCACAGCTGTTGACTCCTCTTCACCTTGGTTTCTCTTAAGACCAGGTCAAGCTCATCTGGCCACAAAGATTTAACAAACACTAAAAAGAGGCAGTCAAACAAAGATAATGGTCTTCCTCTAAAACTAAAAGGGTCTGAAAGAATCTTTGTTTATGAGGAGAAATTTATATTATTTCAGTCACTTTAATATCATTTAAATAATTTCTAAAACAATAAAGCTGGAACAAAAATCAAATGAATTTAACGATATTTTTTGACTAAAGAAAACTTATGTAGTTGAAATATCCACAGAAATAAACGCTAGATAAAATGGTAAACACATGGTTCACATGTACAAAGTTCCTTCTCAACCTCATCTGGGATCAACAACATGCTTTACAATCTGTTCGCACAAAACAAAAAAATACTTCTCTAGCATAGACAATCATTAAGCTTTAAGTCATTCATTCAAGTCTTTTGTCCCATGAGACAGTTGTTGCACAGGACTGCTACCTTCTAATTTTTGTCTTACCAGTCCCGAAGAAGCCTCTGGCTGAACACACTGTTGTTTAATAACATTTTTATAGAGGGTTTGAAGTGTGCTCCATTTTGTTGATCAAATGAGTTAATAAACAACAAGCAGTATGATTGTGAGCCAGGGATACCTGCTGACAAAGAAGAGAAACACAGATTACTGACGTCAGATATTTCCACATGGAGAGTGATGAGAGCCTGGTGTGGTAGACCTGCGGTTCTGCATGGTGTGGTAGACCTGGGATCCTGCATGGTGTGGTAAACCTGGGATCCTGTATGATGTGGTAGACCTGGGATCTTGTATGATGTGGTAGACCTGGGATCCTGTATGACGTGGTAGACCTGGGATCCTGCATGGTTTGGTGGACCTGGGATCCTGTATGATGTGGTAGACCTGGGATCCTGCATGGTTTGGTGGACCTGGGATCCTGTATGGTGTGGTAAACCTGGGATCCTGTATGATGTGGTAGACCTGGGATCTTGTATGATGTGGTAGACCTGGGATCCTGTATGACGTGGTAGACCTGGGATCCTGCATGGTTTGGTGGACCTGGGATCCTGTATGGTGTGGTAGACCTGGGATCCGGCATGGTGAGGTAGACCTGTGGTTCTGCATGGTTTGGTGGACCTGGGATCCTGTATGATGTGGTAGACCTGGGATCCTGCATGGTTTGGTGGACCTGGGATCCTGTATGGTGTGGTAGACCTGGGATCCGGCATGGTGTGGTAGACCTGGTCCTTTATTGCTCCAGTCTAAATGGCATATCACTCTTAGCGTACAGTTGTCCATGTAGAGGAGGCGACTGATGGTGGCTCCATTCCTGAGTCAGCAGCCATAGCTGGTCTAGTAAATTAACTGGAAACCATCCACACCAACATCCTCAAACCTGATTTAATAACAGGATTTTATCCTTCAGTAGATGCTGCGGTAATGTTTATTTTTTATACATGTATTTTGATAAATGGGTTTACTCATATATTCCTCTACAAAAACAGTCCTTCTGATGGGATTGGGTTTGGCTTTAGGTAGTGTCAAGGTTCGCTGTTCCAGACACTCAACCAGTTTCACTGGGCTGTTCTTTAAAGTAAACCTCTTTGTCTCATAGCTCTAGATTCCCATCGGCTCTTTGGGTCTGCAATCTTGCCCTTGTGACACAGACAAAGACTCTAATTTTGTTACAATAACAAATAAATCTGATTCTGATTTTGGTATATTTATACTGAAATCATGACGTTCAGCTTCTGGATCTGATTGTGGATCCAACCCGTGTTGCTGGATCTGAGCTGATGTCATGCTCAGGAACAGTGAGTTTGTTAAAAGTATTTACATTATGGTAACTTCCTGACTGGAGTGTCCCCACCTTTCTATCCCACTGATGAATACCGCCCACCAATACCCAAAACAAGCTTAAGAAATGCTGATATAATTGTTCAGGCTACTTTCCTCATAAGAGCTCATACTCCCCATCCTTACCTCACTGTGTGTGTGCAACAGTACGTGCAAGCTAATCCAGTCTGTCTGAAACTATTGTGAAATTGTCTCAGCATGCTTTTAGAATGGAGAAGTGAAAGAGAAGCACAGACACACATGCATGCAGGGTGTTTATTAAAGCAGTGCAGCTATACACCCTGAGGACATGTGTGGGCTTAGATTGCTTGTTGTTTTTCAACGGGAGAACATCTGCTGCTACTGATAAGCAACTCCTCTCAATGCTATCATTGACTTCTTACTGCTGCAGCTTCTACACCGTTCATCAGGCGTGGAGTCAGCGGTCGCAGGACAGCTTGAGGAAAGCACACTGAATTCATAAATGCATCACCAGTAATAAACATAGGTTAGCAGTCAAAGACAGTAAAATTGTAAAAAAGATTATTACAGTAAACAATTAGATGTCAATAAAAACAACACAAAAATACTTGGAAAGTATTCTTAGCAAAAGAACTAAAAATAAAGTACATCCTAAAACTTTCCAGAAACGAAACACAATCCCAGCTGATATTCATAAAATTGCAAATGGCTTCAATGAGTTTTGTTAATGTGTGTCTCGCCAAAGAAACCCTAAAAACTGAGGGGAATGAATCTATAAGTCTAAGAAATACTAACACTCAGCAGTTCTATGTCCTTACGTGGCTCAGATGAAAAGGAAATAATAGATATCGTGAAATCATTCAAAGCAAAAAAATCTACGGACTAGATGTGGATTTAGCAGACAAGAGTTCAGAGCGTTAAAACGTTCATTACCGGCCATGTTGGCCCTGCGCCTGCTAACTAGCCACCTGGCTCACCTGTGCCTACAGCTCGCTCTGTGGTCTTCAGATCAGAGGTCACTAGTAGATCCACGTACACGCTTCGGGACCAGACCAGCTCGATCCTTCCAGGCAGTGGTACCCAAACCTGCCGCCTCTTTCTTTGCGATGTCTAGATTCTGTTGATTCTCTTTAAAAGCAGTTGAAGACATTTTCATTCAAACCGGCTTTTTAGTTAAACGAGGGATTCATGACTGTGGTATCGGTTTTCTTAAGTCTTTGTCTTTTATTAATTTTGTTTTTTATTATTATTGTAAAGCACTTGGCGGTTTTTATCTGTGAAAAGTGCTTTATAAATAAAAACTTCTGTCCTTCCTTCCCGTCTCCAGGTACTTTTTCATGACTGTATCAGAAGCATGGTTGAAACTATTTACGGGATCATTATAAAAGTGGGCTACTTTCTCTAGCATGTTTTATTTATTTATGTTTTTGTTTCCTTTTTTGTTTTATATGGCACAAGGGAGCAGGTCTAGATAAGTCCTAGACCGCTACCTACTCCCATTCAGACATGCCATTGTTTATTTTAATTAGGATTCTGTGTCACTAATCACAAAACATGTTTCTTGTTTTGTGTTTTTTCACTTGCTCAAATAAAAAAAAAAAATTTAAACCAGAACTGTGTGAAAACTGGATTTTTTTTTTTTTTTTTTTTTGTACATTTAACCAACTTTGTGCCCATTACAAATGATAACTGGGCCTAATTTATACGGATCTTGTTATTATGGGTGTCAAGCCTAAAGACTTATTTTGGTAATATTCTGCTTCATCTATTTCTCCCTTTAACTTCTGTGCACAGTTCTAAGAAAATCCAAAACAAACTACATCAAAACTCGTGGCATGGTCAGGAAAAGAGTGTTGAGACTTTTGGTTGAATTGTGTTTCTCAAAGTTACAAAAAAACAAAACAAACAAACAAAAACAACAAACAAACAAGCAAAAAAAAAAACAGTTAAACTTCTCATACAGAAATAAATTTCACCAAAATGAGTGAAAAACCAAGCCCACTTTGGAGCCCAGTAACGCCGCCATGCTTTCAGGTAGAAATTTCACTCCAAGTTTAAACATAAGGTCACAAAACATAAAAGTTTTACTGTCTGAGGAGACGTTTTATATCTTTCAGAGTTTTCACACAGTCACTGTTACTATTACATTTCTGAAAATGCCCTCAGTCTACACTCTAGGTGATGATGTCACACACAAATTTCTGTTACTTAAAATTATTTTATCATTTAAATAAAAATTTAAAAATCTCTTAAACTCCACAGTTTATCCTGTACCTAAACACATTATAGATAAAAACAGCATTTTTCGCCGATGTAACCGTCATTGTGGGACAACAATCACCTCCCAAAGTTCCAGCCTCCTTGGTTCTAGATGTTTCCGGACTGTTGTTAATAGAAGATGGGATGCTGAGCAATGGGCTATACTGCAACAATTCCAGCCCCGAAGTTCAGTATTTAAAAACAGGCCACTCCAGGCACTTATACAGGGATGTATTTGTTTGATGTCTTTGTTTCATCTGTCTAGACTAGCTAAGCTAGCAGCTGCTAGCCCAGTGAGACCGGCAGACGGGCAGGAACGAGGTAAACCGGAAGACACAAGGATCAGGCCTGATTGTTACTGTGAGTAGAGAAGAAGAGACGTGTTGTCTGTAAAACTACTAACACATGAAAGTATTGGTGGCTTGCAGTGTAAAGAAGCTTATAGTGGTAAACTAGAAAAGTTGTGTTTAGCTGCAGTTTATTTCCATTTAACTTGAACCCTTGATAACATTTGTTGATTCAGTTTCTCCTTCCATCTGCTCTTCTTCCTCTGTCTGACATGGAATTTTCTTTATTATCCCAATATGACTATTAGGATGTGTTGCCAATGTGCTGCCTTTGAACCCTCATCCTTGCCCAACATCCTCCCTCCTCCCAGCATTCCTTCACCTATTAATGTCCTTTCCTGTCTGTGTGGCCAGTGCTGTTTTCACAGTCCTGCAGCGGAAACCAAACAAATTAACGCTGCATTGTTCTGGGCAGTCACATTAAAGTTGGAAACATCAGCACAGCAATAGCTTCCTGAAATTCTATATTAACATTCAAAGCCCAGCAATCAAACGAGTGTGCACGTGTGTGTCTCTAGTTTTCAGCTCAGATTTACATAGAAACATGCTTTAAAATGGGTGTGGAAGAGTAGAGCTGTTTTTATTAATCCTGAACTTGATATCAGCCTCTAATTTGGATCTGGTTTACTGGGTTTGTTCTGCCATCCTGAATATAAAAAGATTAGATTTTCTATTGTCCGACTCTATACATTTAATAAAAATGATTGAAGCTGCCCAGTGATTTTAATTCATTTTAGAAACATGTTATCACCTAAAAATGGGAATGAATTTAAACTTACAGACATCATTTGATGCAGTTAGGTGAGTTTGATGGCACACACACACATATACACTCTCTGGGATGAACTAATGGATCTGACTGGTTCCAGAAAGATGTTCACTCAGAGCTTCCAATGTGTACTTAATGGGAAATGAGTTTGACACCAAAGACTGACTTATCAAATGTTTCTTTAATCTCTGATTTGTGTTCTACCACTCACATGACAACATTATACTAATCATATAATGTTTTCCACAGGGTTTATGTTCCTTTGTTAGGGTTAGAGATGATCATTCATACTTCAGGGGAGACATGGTAACTGTTCTCTAGCGATTTAATTAAAGTTCCAGCTCTAAAATTCTCGAAGCCTCCTTCTTTTTTCTTATGGGAAGAGAAGTTTTATGGGAAATTTTTTTCACTCTCATTACTGCTTTTCCTGCTTCCCATAGAACACATGCTGAAGTTTCTGGCACATCATTGTTTTCTAGATATAAGGACCAATAATAAATAAAACTCAGGATCTCAATAAAACCCAATAAACTCAGGATGTTTAAGTAATGACGTATTAAATCTCTAGTTTCTAGTTGCTAGTTTATTGTTTTTATTTCTCAGAGTGAATGATACTGGTGCGGGATCGCTGATGGAAATGGGATGGACGTCAAAGTTTAACCTTCTATTGAAAAGAGTTGCTGCTCCTCTCTGCCTAGAATTATAACAAGCTGAGAACAAGTGTGGCAACTGGGCTGTTGAGAGAAGATCTATTGTTGAGTTTGATAAATAAATTTCCTGTAAGAGGATGATGGCTGCCTTCATCTTCTGCAGCCGATTTAAAAATCTTTAACTTCTTTTCCCTTCTACCAGCTCTACGCACATTCCAAGTGACAAACCTCAGTGTGTTCATGATCCGCCCACAGAAATTAGACTACATGCATATTACTGAAGCGCGTGTGTGTGTCCCACACATTCAGCTGGCATGTGTGTACATATAATATAACATATTATATTATATTATAATATAATATAACATAACATAACATAACATAACATAACATGTTATATTATATTATATTATATTATATTATATTATATTATAACATAACATGTTATATTATATTATATTATATTATATTATATTATATTATATTATATTATATTATATTATATTATATTATAACATGTTATGTTATATTATATTATATTATATTATATTATATTATATTATATTATAATATAACATAACATAACATAACATAACATAACATAATATAATATAATGTAAAAAAAAACAAAGCCAGATGACTGCAATTGTTTCTATTTCAGAGTTTTTCTCATGTCATTAGTTTGGTCTCAGCTCGAACATAGAGGGGAAAAATCAAGAGTCTACTGTAACACCACACTGCTGCTCCAAAATAAACACCTTTTGCTTCATCAGCCTCTTATCATTACCACATTTAGAAGTAATTTTCTGTTAAAAGAATTACCTCCACATTCAACTCAGCTGGGTTCAGCTTCCCATCTGGTGAGTCAATAGTTTAGGTCTGGAGTTGTCCCAGAAACCACTTACTGTGTGTGTGAAAAGGATCAACATCGAGACATTAATTCTCCCAAACAATAATGCAATAGATGATGTGTGAGGGACGCCATCTGAAGCAATGGAAAACAGGAGCGGGACAAGGAGGCTTTCTGAGAGATTCATTCCTCTGGCAGCTAAGGAGATGTTACTCACTGATTCATGGGTGCACTCAAGTGTGCTATTTGCTTTTCAATTAGGCCATAACCAAATGGGAGATAGGGAGGTTTTAAAAGTATTCCCTTGATAGGTTAAAGAGTACTGGATTTTCTGCCTCACCATCCAAATTAGATGGAGTCCATCTGAACAATTAGCTGCTCAAACAAGCTGCCCCGGCAGAGCACATCCACCCATAATAAATAGTTATTGGCCAAATGAATTAAGGTGCTATTAGAGTACAAGTGACATTTAAGAGGCACCGTGAAAAGCTAGCTTCTGGTTAAATAAGTAAAGCCTTCTGTACTGATAAATAAGTAGATCTTAGGCTTAAGATCTAAGACTGGCTGTAAACTGATATGACATCTGAAATCTCAGAAATGGAATAAAGGAACAAGTTCCTATCTGGCCATGCAACATGCAACTTGCAGCCCTGCTGACATGCACATTGAAGCTTTCTTTGGAGAGCTAGTCTCACTTCTTTATTATCAGCCTGGTCAGCACTGACTTCTTTGAAAGTTTATCCACTCAGCTTTCAGTCAAGCACTGAAACATTTATAAAGAGTATTGCTCATCTTGTGAAACAGTTTTGTAGAATATCCTGTGATGAGGTCATGGAGATGATACCAGCAGTACTGTAACTCAGCGTTGGGTGTGGAAAAAGCCAGTAAACACTGGAGGAAGTTTGAGGACAAAAAAAAGCTTCAATTTTGGTGGAACTCATACTACAGACTAAAAGTCACATGTTATCAGTCTTTACTGCGTTCATTCAGTTTCTGTCCAGTTCGGATAATAACTCACCCAACTTGAATCCAAAAGTGTTTTAGATAAATCTATAAATCTGTTCCTGCTGGAATAAACCAGAAAGGGAAAGGTGCTAGCTCTGCAAGAAACATGGGCACACCTCTCCACATTGCAATTAAGTTTAAAAACTTTATTTTTTCAGGGACTATGAGCCACAAACTGTTGGTTTGACACACTAATCCAGCTCAGTATGCTCCACCAAAAATCCTCTTAAACATATTTGTTTTTTAATGATTTGCATCACGTGAAAAACAGTAACACAACACTGACTTCTTGGTGTTCGTCTATCAGCATTACATTTGTGGGACTGACATAATTCTCCACTAAAAATGAGCCAGACTGATCAAACAACATGGCTGCAGCTGATGGAGGCTTTTCATCATGGAAGGAGCTTAACAGGAAGGTAGGCATGACTAAACTGTTTTTGAATTGTTAGTCCAAGCCTAAACTTTTTCATGCCAAGGCCCACCAAACAACATTAGCTTCTGGCCGGGGACCCCCAAACCCACAGACAATGCTACAAAATATGAAAAGAAACATCAACTTTATAATGTATTTTCTTACTTTTATTCACTATTCAATAATTATTACATTTGTTTAGCATAAGAAAATGATTAATGAACATCTTTTCAGCACCGTGTATTCCACTGAATAAACTTTTCAACAGACTGTTGACAGATAATGGCAGAACTAAAAGAAATCAAACCTGTCATGTGTGTGTGTGTGTGTGTGTGTGTGTGTGTGTGTGTGTGTGTGTGTGTGTGTGTGTGTGTGTGTGTGTGTGTGTGTGTGTCAGTGTCTGGGAGTGACAGACAGCGATTACACTAGTTGGACACTAGTGTCTCCATACAGAGGATGCATTTTGGGCAATCGTGGCAATTTTTATGTATGGCTGTAAAACCATATCTAATGTAGGCTGCATCATATTTCCAGATTTCAGTCGGCCATGAGTTCTTAGGTTCTGTTGCAGCAGCGTCCTCCACAGTGGGCTGTTGGTCTGCCAAGTCATCATTCTGAACTTGCTGCTATTTTTTTTTTGTAGGCACATATAAATGAAGTAAAAATGAAGATATTAAATATATGAAAGATATAAAAACTTCTCTATATTTACAGAAAATGAGAGATCACAGCAGACAGTAATATTTACAGGGTGGATAAAGAGCATCCTGGTGCAGTGACAGAGGTCTCTGTGCTTGGACTCATCTGGGATATTGTTGCCCAGCCAGGTCTGGATGAAGACTGCCACAAGGCTGTCAGTCTTGATGTCAGACGATCCTCAGACTAATTTCATCCAGTTTGTTGGCGAAAGATCACCTGTTTGGGTTTGCTTTTAGCATATCACGCAGCCTGTTCAGCTTTTGTTGATGTTGTGTCCTCCGTCTCCTGGGCCACAGAAGGGGGATGGGGAGGGCCTCTGTGGTCGGCTGCAGTTCCAGTTGAATAAAATCTGGCTTTGGTGATGCAGAAAACCATAGTTTTCCCATTTCCAGCAGGTCAGCCCTTCCGTACTGGATAAAGACTTCCATTCTCAAAAATACGGGTGAAAACATGAACAAAAACATCAAAACAAATCTAAATAGCTGAGAGCCTGCTGCGTGTGCCCGCACTGCCATCTTTCTTATTGATCCATCCATCCGTCCATCCATCCATCCAGCTATCCATTTTCTACTCTGATCTCTTGGATGAGCGTCTCACCCTATCTCTAAGGGAAAGTTCAGACACCCTGAGGAGGAAACTCACCTTTGAGCCACTATCCACGGCTGGTGACCATAGGTGAGGGTAGGAACATAGATGGTAATCTAGAGTGTCTCCTTTCAGCTCAGCTCCTTTACCAGGACAGACGGATGCAGAGTTCACATCACTGCAGATGCTGCGCTGATCGCCTGTCGATCTCTCGCTCCATCCTTCCCTCCCTCCTGAACAAGACCCGAGATGCTTGAACTCCTCCACTTGGGGCAGGACCTCATTCCTGACCAGGAGAAGACACTCCTCCCTTTATTGGCTAAGGATCATGGTCTCAGATTTGGAAGTGCTGATTCTAACTGTTTCACACTCTGCTGCAAATCATCCTAGCGGGAGCTGGAGATCCTGTATCATAACGTGGACCAAGCTCTGGCACCTGTCCTACAAGGGCCAGACAGCTTGTACAAGGGGGTCTGGTACGCCATACTCCGCGACCAACCCACACAGGAGTACCCGGGGCACACGGGCGAACACCTTCTCCAAGTCCACAAACACACAACATGTAGACTGGTGGGGTAAACCAGTCCCTCCAAGACCATGAAGAGGGTGTAGAGCTGGCCCACTGCTCCATGACCAGGACAAAAAACCACACTGCTCCTGCTCCACCTGAGGTTCGACTATCCAAAGGACCCTCCTCTCCAGCACCTCTGAACACAGCTTTGACATCAGGAGCAGTGCCTTTGGACTGGCAGATTGGGGTAGTGGGCCGCCTCTTCAAGAAGGGGGACTGTGCTCCAACTACAGGGGATCACACTCCTCAGCCTCCCTGGTCTAGTACCAGCAAGTGAGTGAGAAAGGGAGTGAAGGAGGATGGAGATGAATGTGTCATCCACACTCATTCACACTGTGCATAAATGTGGATGTTTTAACTTCATTGTTTTAGATTTGGTTTATATTCTTTGTGGATCCTGGATGAATGTCCTCCCATCTTGTCTGCACTACTGCTTTATGTACAGCGAAATGACGGTAAAGCTTTATTTGATTTGATCTGATCTGATCTGATCTGATCTGATCTGATTTGATCTGATCTGATCTGATTTGATTTGATTTGATTTGATTTGATCTGATCTGATCTGATCTGATCTGATTTGATCTGATCTGATCTGATTTGATTTGATTTGATTTGATCTGATCTGATCTGATTTTATTTTATTTTATTTGATCTGATCTGATCTGATTTGATTTGATTTGATTTGATTTGATCTGATCTGATTTGATTTGATCTGATCTGATCTGATTTGATCTGATTTGATTTGATCTGATTTGATTTGAGTTGATTTGATCTGATCTGATTTGATTTGATCTGATTTGATCTGATTTGATTTGATCTGACTTGATTTGATCTGATTTGATTTGATTTGATTTGATTTGATTTGATCTGATCTGATTTGATTTGATTTGATTTGATCTGATCTGATTTGATTTGATTTGATTTGATCTGATCTGATTTGATTTGATTTGATTTGATCTGATCTGATCTGATTTGATTTGATTTTATTTGATCTGACTTGATTTGATCTGATTTGATTTGATTTGATTTGATTTGATTTGATCTGATCTGATTTGATTTGATTTGATTTGATTTGATTTTATTTGATCTGATCTGATCTGATTTGATTTGATTTGATTTGATTTGATTTGATCTGATCTGATCTGATTTGATCTGATTTGATTTGATTTGATTTGATTTGATCTGATTTGATTTGATTTGAGTTGATTTGATCTGATCTGATTTGATTTGATCTGATTTGATCTGATTTGATTTGATCTGACTTGATTTGATCTGATTTGATTTGATTTGATTTGATTTGATTTGATCTGATCTGATTTGATTTTATCTAATCTGATCTGATTTGATCTGATCTGATTTGATTTGATCTGATTTGATCTGACTTGATTTGATCTGATCTGATCTGATCTGATTTGATTTGATTTGATTTGATCTGATCTGATCTGATTTGATTTGATTTGATCTGATCTGATTTGATCTGATCTGATCTGATCTGATTTGATTTGATTTGATCTGATTTGATCTGATTTGATTTGATCTGATCTGATCTGATTTGATTTGATTTGATCTGATTTGATCTGATTTGATTTGACTTGACCTGATTTGATTTGATTTGATCTGATCTGATTTGATTTGATCTGATCTGATCTGATCTGATCTGATCTGATTTGATTTGATCTGATTTGATCTGATTTGTTCCTCCTTTTCAGACACAAATAAAACATGTAATCTCATTCCCAGGAGTTACTAAATCATGGCCACAGATTAATATGTGTGCTATCAACGCCATCAGACAGACTCTGTAGGCAGAAAATTGAGCTGGACTGTTGTTTTCCAGCTGTGGTTATGTGTCTGTACGTCTCTTTATATTTAGTTTAGTTTAACTTCCTTCCTTTGTTCTGTGTTCATCAGTCACTCACCTCAGTTCAGAATCAACTCCTGCTCAGTTAACTCAGAGTTTGGCTTTCCAGAAATTTTCCTTAGTGTTTCTGTTTGGCTGGATTGGGCCTGTTCCTCTGGTAAATCTCTGATGTTTCCGATTCTTTAATTTACTCATTTATTTATACGCCCTGAGCTAGTTTCCTCCTTTTTCCTGCCATCTATCTGACTATCATTGTTTGACCCTCTTTAGTAATATCAGATTTATTAATCAGTTTTTTTTTTCACTGATATTTGTCTTTTCTCTTTCTCGTCCACGTCCTCTCTCCAGATCTCTCATTCCCTGCTGGCGACACCAGTATCAATGGCAGTAATGTCCTCTCATTAATTTATCAGCTTTGCAGAGAAGGGGCGCTTTAGCAGAGGGAGATAATGACTTCCATTTGGCCAAGGTCAACAGTCAACACATTCCTCAGTCGTTCAAATATAGCCATACATTAACCCATGTCCATCAATACCACACACACACACACACACACACACACACACACACACACACACACACACACACACACACACACACGCACACACAAACACACGAACATAGAGCTAACAGATTATTAGAGGGCTGTTGTAAGATTGTACTGTTCTTTGTTTCTATATCAGATATGACTCACATGAGTGTTTCCACATTGGAAAAATGTTCAGGATGAAGGCTTTTCACTTCAGAGTTAACATTTAGGCAACACATCGCTTCACTAAAACACCTCTGTCGCTTCCTGGCTGGCCTCAGATAGAGTTAGAGAATAAATCTGGTCAGAGCTAAATTCATCCGTTACTGACTTTCCTGGTGACACACCAACATTTAGTCACTTCCTGGTTGTGTTTAGATGATGAAATAACTCGCCCTACAGTTGGTTAAACTCGACACATTCTGCCATGTCATTTACTTCATGTGCTGTTGTTTAACTTCAAAGAGGCAACATTTGTAGGTTTAACTTTAACTAAGTTTAACTTTACTTAGGCAACATACAAACAACTCATTTTTCTATTTATCTTTTTATTTTTAAAAACATAGTCAGGGCTTTACTAACACTCACCAACCAGGGTCGGAGCTAAAGGGGTGGCCAGGGTGGCACTGAAGGAGTCGAGGAGGAAGATAGAAACATCTTTCCAGACCTGCATGGTATCACTACACCAATTTGAAGTAAATTATAAGTAGTTTCCTAATTATTCCTCCTTTAAAAAATATTGGCATGTCGCTGTAGGTTTCTAGAAGAGATTTTGTCCCTTTGCTTAAGTACAACTACTAACATTATGTAAGGCTATTAACCTGATGTTAGCATGAAGCTACATAGCAGTGCTAATCTAGTTCTATGCTAGCAGTAGATTAGTTTTTAGATAATGTGGGGAAACCAGGTCATGTTTAGTTTCCAGTGAGTGTATTTAGGGACTACACATCAACTCAGTCCATCAAGATTTTCACAGTGGAGCTGAAAATAAACTATAAAGATGCTCAAAACAAACCTCAGTATCCATGTTACTTAGTGCTGACTAAGCTAGCACTACAGGATCCAGTTTCATTTTTACAAGAGGCTAGTTGGTTTTAAAGAAGCTACAGCATGAAAATGTGCAGAAATGGATGCTGGAACCAGTCTGGTTCAGTAGAGGAAGATATAAGAATGAAGACCAGAACTGACGCCCTCTAGTACCACCTCAGGATCTGGTCTACCACCACCACCACCACCAGCAGCCGGTAGACCAGAACTGATCCCCCTACTACCACACCAGGATCCGGTCTACCACCACCAGCCAGTAGACCAGAACTGATCCCCTACTACCACACCAGGATCCGGTTCTACCACCACCACCAGCCAGTGGACCAGAACTGATCCCCCTACTACCACACCAGGATCCGGTCTACCACCACCACCAGCCAGTGGACCAGAACTGATCCCCCTTCTACCACACCAGGATCTGGTCTACCACCACCACCAGCCAGTAGACCAGAACTGATCCCCCTACTACCACACCAGGATCTGGTCTACCACCACCACCAGCCAGTAGACCAGAACTGATCCCCCTACTACCACACCAGGATCCATATTCTGCACCCAAAACAACCAACTTACTTTTTTGAACTGATTGTAAATTTTTCCACTTGGTGATCTAGATAATTAATGTCAAGGTGTTTAATTTCTCATGTCTTTCTGATGTGATCACAGTTGTCACAACAGTGTCAGAGAGAGGAACACGATCACTTCTTTATTACTATTTGCTTCCCTGATAAAATCTTAGGATGAAAATTTACTTTAGACGAATGTATTTGTTTATGTATTTTTAATTCTGATCAAATAGTCCAAAGTGGTGAACAGCAAGAATTCTTGTTATTTTAGTAATGATGTAAAAAGAATGAAACTGAAGTTTAAAGTTCAGTCCTTTTCAAAAGTGTTCAGAAAAAAGTTGTTTTTTGTTTTTTTTTTTGTTTTTTTTTTATGGAAAAATGTTTGACATTTTCATGAAAAAAAAACAATAAAAAACAGGTTAAATATTGGATGTAGTCAGTTTGTAATGTATGTATTTATATACGGGATTTGGGTTCTTTTCTTGTGTTTGGTATTTTCTTAATTTCAGTGAAAAACTCTGTTTTTTGTCTTTAGCTTTGATTTTACTTTAGGGTTTCTGGTTTGTTTCAGTCTTTAGTTTCCCTCATGTGCTGTGTTTTCTGTCCCTTGCTCATTAGCTCACCTGATTTGATTTTGATTCACTTCACCTGTTCTCAATTAGTTTGTCTGTGTACAAATACCCGATAGTTTCGGTTCTTCCCTGTCAGATCCTTTTGGTTAAGTTTCTGTCGTGTGTGGTTCCCTGTGCTGCATTTTGGAAATAAACTTTTTTACCTGCACCAGTTCTGACTCCTGCCTGATTCTGCCTGCATTTGGGTCCTCACCTCCGCCGCCATTCATCACACAAGGTTAGCATCACCCCTATCTTGGCTAAATCTGCTGTTACTATGGATACAAAGATAAACACAACATTTGTGCTGTTAAACCTGAGATTGAAGTGCACAATCTGATATCAGAAACAACAACCAACTTAGTCAAAAAATCTTTACCATGGAAGGTATTAACCTGCTGCTGTTAACGTACCTATACCACACCCGACCCCCGATATCTCTCTGTTACCAAGGTTGACTAAAGTCCCATTTTATGCTCAATGCAGAAGTCGGATATGCAAACTGAGGGACAGTTTCATCTGTCTTTTGTGTTGGTTACGTTTGTAATTTGGTCCATTTTCAGGGAGCTTAGCTGTCCTGTAGCTTGACGTAGAAGACGGGGTCAGTGTTGAGCAGAATAGCTTGACATGCGACTAGGAAAGAAGAAACCAGAGAAGAAGAAAATCAGGTAGGCAACAAAAAAAGCAGATGAAGAACAAAGACGAGCACAACAACTGTAGAAATGTGCGAGTTTTTGAATAAAGACTAGATGTGAGTGTTTAGGGAGTGTTGGCTGGTTGGAAACAACTTCATAGCGATGCATTACCGCTGCTAAACGGTGTTCTGAAACTGACGTTGTCTCATGGGAGTGAACTCTGATCTCTGCCCCTTAGTGGAGGAACTGACTTAGCAACCATGGCAATGTAAAACACTCATGGAAGCATGAGGATGGATGTTGCTATTTACATACATAAAGGAGCATAAAATGAGCATTTACCCAGACAATTCAATGTAATGTAATTCAACCCTGAGCAATCACAGACATGGTGAAACCCTGCAAAGCAGGTACTTCACCATGGAGGATTCTTGAGGAATATGAAGAATGTAAACGCATCATCCAGGCCAGAAGCAACTGTAGCCGCAGCAAATGCCAGGAAAGGACTTTGTTAATGTGTAAATAAGTGAAATTACACAATAATTAATCAGACAATATGAACGGACATTACTCTGATCAATTAATTTCACCTTATTATGGCCACAGATGTGTCAGGCAGATTCTTTTACTTTGTTTTTTTATTTATTATTATGTTTGTCTGTTTGTTAGCAACGATAAACTCAAGAAGTTATCGATGGATTTTTACATTTTCAGGACATTTTCAGGATTCTTTACTATAGGGCGATAGGGATATACTTGCCATTACAGCTTATAAGTTAAAACTAATGCCCACAATTATTGGCTAACAAATATATAAATAAGATTAAATGGCTTGGCGGAGGTCTGCCTTCTCAATGCTTCCAATGCGTTCTGTTCGTTTTGTTGGGAATATTAATTCTTTGTCATTACAACACAAGTGGTGGCTGTGCTTTCCTCAAATTCATGATTGCAGTTCTGCATGTGCGATGATTATTATTAACCTCATTATTTCATATGCAACCCTGGTGGAGCTGAACTGACTTAAGTACAGAAACTTACTTTAAAGTTCTCAGTGACAAGATTTTATTTCTACATCTTAAGGATGCATCTGACTCTAAAAACGCTTTCTCTCTAAGGCCTGGTACACACATAAATATTATGGGGCTGTTTTGTCCTGATCTTGCCTTTCCTGACCAAGGACGTTCCGATTATCTTGAGTCTCATAAGATTTCCTATAAAATGATCCTGTGGTCTGAGGTGTGTTAAGAGCAAATTTGTCCTGTCAATCGGCTCCAAAATGGCTCGTGGCCGACAATCGAAATATTAAACATGTTCAATATTTACGAGCCAAACATCTTCACTTGTGTGAGAAAAGCCAATGACTCCTGAGTCGTGACTGGTTGGATGGTGAGGTGGAACAGAATGTAGCCAATCAGAGAGCGAGCTGACGGGGAGCAAGGAAGTAAATAAAGTCCGTGTTTACGCCGTCTCCAGTCTGTTATTTTTTTTAATCTTTGTAGGTCTTAATGACGACAGACCAGGTCCTTAATGACGACAGACCAGGTCTTAATAAACGACAGACCAGGTCTTAATGACACAGACCATGTCTTAATAACGACAGACCAGGTCTTAATGACGACAGACAGGTCTTAATGACAACAGACCATGTCGTAATAACGACAGACCATGTCTTAATGAGACAAACCAGGTCTTAATGACGAACAGACCAGGTCTTATGACAACAGACCATGTCTTAATGACGACAGACCATGTCTTAATGACGACAGACCAGGTCTTAATGACAACAGACCATGTCTTAATAACGACAGACCAGGTCTTAATGACGACAGACCATGTCTTAATGACGACAGACCAGGTCTTATGACGACCAGACCAGGTCTTAATGACGACAGACCAGGTCTTAATGACAACAGACCATGTCTTAATGACGACCGACCAGGTCTTAATGACGACAGACCAGGTCTTAATGACAAACAGACCATGTGTCTTATCTAACGACAGACCAGGTCTTAATGACGGACAGACCAGGTCTTAATGGACGACCAGACCCTATGTCTTAATGACAACAGACCATGTCTTTAATACGAACAGACCAGGTCTGTAATGACGACAGGCCAGGTACTTATAATGATGACGACAGACCAGGTCTTAATGACGAACAGACCATGTCTTAATGACGACAGACCAGGTCTCTTAATGACAACAGACCATGTCTTAATAACGACAGACCAGGTCTTAATGACGACAGGCCAGGTCTTAATGACAACAGACCAGGTCATTAATGACGACAGACCATGTCTTTAATGACAAACAGACCAGGTCTTAATGACGACAGGCCAGGTCTTAATGACAAACAGACCAGGTCTTAATGACGACAGACCAGGTCTTAATGACAACAGACCATGTCTTAATGACGACAGACCAGGTCTTAATGACACAGACCATGTCTTAATAACGACACAGACCAGGTCTTAATGACAACAGACCAGGTCTTAATGACGACAGACCAGGTCTTAATGACAACAGACCAGGTCTTAATGACGACATGTCTTAATAACGACAGACCAGGTCTTAATTGACAACAGACCATGTCTTAATAACGACAGACCAGGGTCTTAATGACAACATGACCAGGTCTTAATGACGAACAGACCAGTCTTAATGACAACAGACCAGGTCTTAATTGACGACAGCCAGGTCTTTAATGACAACAGACCAGGTCTTAATGACGACAGGGCCAGGTCTTAATGACAACAGACCAGTCTTAATGACGACAGACCAGGTCTTAATGACAACAGACCATGTCTTAATGACGACAGACCAGGTCTTAATGACAACAGACCATGTCCTTAATAACGGACAGACCAGGTCTTAATGACGACAGGCCAGGTCCTTAATTGACAACAGACCAGGTCTTAATGACGACAGACCATGTCTTACTAAGACATAAAGGCTGATAAATTATTTTTACTTATTTCATTCATATTTCTCTTTTGTGAATATGGTGTAAACATCTACTTCCATCTGAGGAAAACCTGACTGAAAGAATGTAATTTCTTTTTCTTTCTTTCTTATATATGTATGTATGTATGTGCATATATATATATGTATATATATATGTAATTTCCTTTTCACACCAAAATATTAATTGATAATATTTACTCATTTGATCATTATCAGAACAACTAAATTCAGCTTCATTTTACTTAACAAACTTACAGCATTTCAAGCAGCAGAAGAAGGTTGTGATGGAAGCAGCTCAGGCCAACAATTATTTCGTTTAAAACAAAGCTAGTGTCATGGTTTAAATGAGTGGGTCCCAACCTGGAGTCCTGGACCCACCAAGCGGTTCCCCCGAAGAGTATAAGGGTTCCTTGTTAATTTAACAGACTCACCCTAACCCTCAGCCAGAACACAGTGTTTAT